>NW_011967194.1:481831-492008 GCF_000949405.1 Vollenhovia emeryi
TTTTTTTCAGTGCGATATTAATTCTAATCCCAAATCAATGCTGCTGCTCTTTTTTATCTGCACAATCCTTACACCGCATTTACACGTTTACGTGCAATTTCTGTTCACAGTGCCTCATCGCTGAACTTGTCGATTTTTTTTGGAAAGCCTTATCTCAGATTAACTTGGAGTGTTTACGCCGCTCATTAAGAGCACAAGCAACGTAATAGCTTGCGGCAAGAGGTAATTCGTAGACGTAGATAGTGCACAAGCTTTGGCGTAAATGTAACGTCATATAAACAGTACCCTCCATAAGTTTGGAAACACTTTATAAGAGTGTGCGAATATAAAATCGATGTATCTTGCACAGATCGCTGCTGTGCCACTATTTATCTGTAAAATATAGGGTGTTCTCAAACTTATGGAGGTTACTGTAATTCAAAGTAAATACAACGTACGTCGAAGCTTGTGCGCTATCTACGTCCACGACTTACCTCTTGCCGTAAGCCATTACGTTACTTTGTGCCCTGACCCTAAGCTCGATTACGCCAGCGGGATCGCGGAAGCTCCGCTACTCGATACATCGCCGTAGCCCGTTGCTGGTCTTCCTCACGTCTGCCGCGGCAATCGAGACAATCCGACCAGTCGCTTTGAAAAAAAAATCCCGTTCCCGACTAGAAATGCTCAAGATCGTCGCGCGCGCGTCCTCGGTATGCGAATCGCGGAAATCGACGTGAGAGGAATCACGCAAGGGCGCACCTGCACATAAGTAGTATCCAATTTTCGCCTGCCGGCGCCGTCCCGTCCGAGGAGACGGGGTCGAAGAGCGGCGGAAGAGCTCGCGTGACGATCGACTCTCTCGCGAGAAGGAGACGCGTCCGATTCGGCAGTTCAATGCGAACTGATCGCGTCCCATGCCATTCCATTCCACCGTCGTTCCTTTCGGTCTTATTCCGCGAGTGACCTCTCTCTCTCTCTCTCTCTCTCTCTCTCTCTCTCTCTCTCTCTCTCTCTTTCTCTCGGTCTCAAAGTGACTCCCTCCTCTCAGACGGCTTCTCGCGATCTCCATCACTCATGCTCTCATCGTGTCGCTGCACCCGATCTCTATCGCCCGCGGTTGCGTCTCGCCGGTAATTAGTTCATTAAGATAAGGCTCGTCTGGGAATTAACGGAAAGGAAGGGACACTTATCCAGCCGGGCGAGTAAAGTATCACGGAGCAGGACAAATCGACGTGTCGCCAAATTACTATGTTCGGGAAAAAGTCAGATAAGGGTATCTTGTTAGAGATGAGATGTACACGGCTCGTATATTACGCGCGCCGCAAATAAACGCTCGAGTCGTCTAACGGCGACATATCTAGTTGCGCCAATCTAATTTTCTAAGAGTCTATTTCTCCTCTGAATATATATTCATGTGCACAGAGACTTGTATCCGAGACTTGTATTATTTATCTCTCTCTCTCTCTCGACGTACAAGTGCTGTAGATTATCAAATTCATCCTCCTTAACGTTTCCGTCGAGTTACACCCGCATTCCACTAAATTGCAATCTAGAGCTCCAAGAGCGACGCTCTCGTCATCGTTGCCCTTCGAGATGACCGATGATGCATCATTTAATCGTCGCTAATGAACGGCGCGAGAAGTCGCCGCGCGTTTAAGCTGGAATCCGGAATCGGTTTCAGAAATTTTACCCGGTGTAAACCCACGCGGAGAGTTTCACTCGTCTCGCGAGCCCTGAGGGCTATCGAAATGATAGAATGTCGAAGAGTCGCTTTCGTCCGACTGTCAGATGTGTAAGGGATCGTCTACAATAGATGAAGTAAGCCTGGCGTAAGAAGTAAGAGTAGAAGTAAAGAAATGAATCATTTCTATTTCTTACTCCTACTTCGGCTCCGACGCTTACTCTCGGAGAATTAAAGCGCAGTTCGACCAGCGCTATAAATATTTTAAGAAATTGTGCCTGTACTTTACACTGACAAGTAATGTGTACACTGACAACATAATAAGTGTTGGTCTACAACCTTGCTTTAAGTAAGCTGTAAGCCTTAAGCCGTAAGAAATTAACCAATCGCAGGCATTCAATTCCCCTCACTCTCACCTGTGATTGGTTAATCTCTTACGGCTTAAGGCTTACAGCTTACTTACAGCAAGGTTGTAGGCCAACACTAAAGGTTCTGGTTTCCTTACTTCTTACTGCTTACTTCCAATGTAGACGGTCCTAAACCGAAATCACGACATTTCTGACTACAACGCAAAGTATACTTGGGCTGCGTTCGGAAACATCACCCGAGTGGATCATTTTCACATTTCTTGTGGCCCGCCGAATGTTAAATAAGGATAAAATGATACACGGGGACACTCGGGTGACGTTTCCGAACGCAGCCTTACTTGGCGAAGTGCGCAAAGTAAGGTACTTATGTCTCGCACAACCGAACCGCCCGCTCTCCGCGAGCGCCCCGCGGAATTTTTCCGGCTGCCGCTGACCTTGGTCTTCGCTAAGTGGGTGACCTTCTGACCTAATCGCCGCTAATTTCATTTGCTAGAAACCCGCCGTCACGGCTGCGAGACCGTCGTCGCGCGTCCGCTCGCTCGCTCGCTCGCATTTTTACGCGCCGCAGCATCGGAGAGGCCTGCCCGCCTGTCTGTCGCGCTCCAAATACCTGTTCGGCTCTACCCACCTGCCGTGATTATGGCTCGTGGCGTCCCACGTAAATCTAGCCGCGGCTCGCGACGGGGGGACCTCGCGCTACCGTCGTGAGAATCCATTTTTCCGCCAGTTGCACTCTCCTTCCGGCTGCCCTCGATCAGAACCCTGCGTACGGGGCACACAAGAAAATGCAGCCTGCTTTTTTTTTTCTTTCTGTCCATCGTCCCTCTTTTACCGGCTCGAAAGAGGGACACCGGCTCATTACATCCTAGGTGGCTGAAAATTTTTGCACTGAGTCGGTACAAGCGTGGTATGACTAAGAAAAGTGAATGCAGCGGCGTATACGATGTTAGATTATTTTTTAAATATATATTCCCTTTTTTATTATACAAGACACATCGACATTTCGCGAAAAAATTTTCAGCCATACATGGATGTAGAGGCATTCTTCGAGATACCTCGATACCAACGTCGGTTGTACTTGTATATTGCGGCTTCGATAAGGCGATCGAATGTACAATCTCTTATTGCACGATAACATTGTAATGAATACCACCCCGGCGGCATTGAGTTGCAGGCACTATTGCAAAAAAGTATAAAACACCGATGTGAAACGTAAAGTGCCGATTTCGCAATCTTTTAATAATTTGGTAAAAAAAATACACCGACCACTAATCGCGATCACTTTCACGCGTGCAATATTCTGCTGCGAACCCGAGTCGAAATTTTGGCCCTACGTTGAACCTTTAATTCTATTATATAGGGTGTCTCATTTTAAATGATCCACGCAAATATCTCCACAAATATGAAAGATACGGAAAAACGTTTCAAACAAAAGTTGTTTGGTTCGAAGGGGGACATAAGGTGCTGCCATTGACTTGGCCTGGGATTTGAAACGTTATTCCGTATCTTTCATATTTTTGGAGATATTTGCGTGGATCATTTAAACTGAGACGCCCTGTATAGTAGGACCTAAAACAGTAAAAGAGGTCGAACTGCAAGTACAAAATTTACTCCTACTTTAAAACCGATAGTGTCGGAAATTTCCACTTTGCCAATTTAGCATTAAAGTAGGTCCTTAAGTAGGAGCTAAAGTAAATTTTTAGAATGAAAGATTCAAGGGAGGAGTAAAAAAAATATAATGTCAACAAAGTAGGTTATTGCTGGTCTACGTAGGTGTATAGGTCAGCTAAGTAGGTGTAAATTATTCTTAAAAGTGTCAAAATAGTACCAAAATTTCGACTCGGGTGGTCAAGAAAGCACTGACGTTGTTCCATTTAATTAGTTTAGCCAATGAAAATTTTTCTCAGTGTACGCCGCGTAAGAGACGAGTAACGACTCCGCGGGCTAATTGACAGATCGTCGTCTCGTTGACGTTCCCGGACCGAGACATCTCGTACGGTTCGATCGTTGCGGACCGTCGATTACGCGTGTACTCACGGAGCTGGTCGCGCGACACCACGGAGATGCTGTTGATCATCGCAGGGTCGAGGCACGTTTTGCAACGACGGTCGTGTCGGCGGTAGCGAGCGAACACGGAACTGCATGCGTCCCGAACGACAGCCCGCGCGAGACTGCCGGCCCCCCGATGACGACGCATCGTCTTCGGCATTCGGCTTGGATGGGCAAAGTAGACGGATGGATGGGTGGATGGACAGATGGATCGATGGACAGGCGCCGCGAGGCGCGATTTTTGCACTTTTAATCACGTCGACTACCACGTCGGATCGGATTAAACTCCCCGAGCCACTTGCCTCGAATATACAAGGTCTACGATGCCCCCGATCTGTCAATTTCGAACAAAACGATTTGGAGCCTCGCGACACTAGCACCGTCTTTCCTCGCGCCTCAATTCCTTGCTTGTCTACTCGTGCCAATTTTGCGTTGTCTCTTTACTATATGTACGCTCGATTAGGCAGATCAGATTAAGCACCGCGGAGATTGATCGATGCGCTGATTAGATTAAACACACGGAGATTGATTTTTGCGCAGCATGAATTAAAATAACAGCGTTGAGTTTTCAGGAAGATCTCCGAGGCAACGTCGAGACGTTGCGCGAGTCGTCTTCCGTTCTCGTTTCTCGACCAGTTCGCGTGCGATCGTCCTCCATGAAATATGTATGATGATTTAATTGAGCTAATGGCACGTAAACGTGCGTGATGCGTTTGTTCGTTAGTCAATTATGCTCTTCCCAAATGCAATCAGACCTTCGTGGGTTGTGTGATGTAATGCGCATTTCTGGACTAGGCCGTGACATTGCATAACGCATTGAATGCGTATCGTAATACGCAAATAGCGCGAGTTATTGATGCATTGGATAATAACACACGTACTGCTACGCACACATTGTCGGCCCATCGTAATAGCAAGTTTTTTTTTTTCTTACCAGTAGTTACGTGTCTACGGTAATGCTCTGGTGCCTTTTAACGCGGCTCGATAGAGCAAGAAAATAATTGATCTACTTGCCGCTCAAAGCTAATTCGTGCTTATGATCAATCGAATAAATGTTCTGTTTATGGAATTTCCAAGAACCAACTCAAGCTTCAATCGATAGACTTTTCTGCCAACTTGTGAGCGATATGTTTTATTTGAATTTAAAGTGTCGGCGTAATTGGAAAAGAGCAAAGTCTTGGCGGTTAATTTAAAACGGAGCAGCCTTGATTCCATGAAAATGTTAATTCAAGTTTAAAGATAGAGATATTCAATGTCGCGGTAAATATTCCTCGGGAGAGAAGCCGACTGCAAAACGGTCGACGAATACAAGTTCAAGTCCAAGTCTACTGCCGCAATAACATCCCGCGCCTCCATAAATTTTCTGTCTTCCGCTTTGCCAAGGAGAACCTTGCCAACTCAGCTCGAAACGTTAGAAAGGTACTCGCTCTACGCCAGAGCTCGACGTTGCCGAGAATTCGAAAATTCATTTATCCCCTCCACTTGTACTTGCACCAGAAGATACCGTAATCAACGGATCGCGCGAAAAACTAGAAATCGACATCCCGCACGTGGAAGAGAAGGGGGGGGGGGCAGAGAAGGCACCGGACGAAGACGGCAAGCGGAGCGTTTTGAAACGGTACGCATTTCGTCACGCCAGCGTGTGCACCGCGTACGTGCGTCGTCGTAAATGCAGTCGCCAGGAGGGACCGAGTCGCAGGCACGAGGAGGACGGAGAGGAAGGGAGACGAGGAGGGCCTCGACATCGTCATCGGCGTGTCGCGAGAGACCTTGGCGGCCCGAAGAGCGTTACCATTTTCGCGGGGCGTAGTAGCGGGATCGACGCAGGTGTGGACCGATCACGCGGTGCCGTAGGAAACGCGAGTACACGGCGCAGGGTGCGTCACGAAGGGGCGCGGGCGTTTCTGCTCGGGGGGATGAAAATAGGAGGCCGAAGGTGCGGACGGAGTTCGACCGTGAGCCTCGAGCCGTCGGGACAAAATCGTAATCTGATCGCGCGTCGTTGAATATCACATCGCTCCCGACGTCTTCTAAACCGGAGAATTGTTCTATGAAAGTATCTTCCAGAACGCGATTCGTGGTCTTCGGAACTGTGACTCCCCCGAGGTTCCTCGACCAGGGCAATCGTTTACCATGATCCGTTGTGGACGATTTGAAAGTGTATCGTAATTGACCAAGGTGAAAAGTGTTTAACGTTTTGCCGACTTGAGCTTTTGACGTGTTTCTTATCGCGATACACGGAATTTTCTCTTAAAATTTATTCTGAAAATTATGTAATCGTGGGGCAACACGACATTTCGGAGAATTTTATGGGAGTTTATGGAAATTTTGCCATATATTTTGAAATTTTACCAGTAAAATTTCAACTTATAAAATGCCATGTTTTAATTTTCAAAGTAAATTTTCAAAGACTTTTCTCTCAGCGCACATGATCTTCGGGGTGAATTGTAAAAAAATTCTCCCCATGTAGTGTTTCACATTTTAGTATACGGCACACATTTATCTAGACTGATGGCGTAGTCCGGACACTTGTCACAGTTGACAATTTGTGAGTTACACGTTTGACCGAGACCTAAACCCATGGTCGAAACGCAGCGAATTAATAAATAGGGTTTCATAGCCAGTCGATCGCAAATTTTATTTCCGTAAACGGAGTGCAACGGCCGACACTAATAATTAGAACTTCGTGTTAGAACGGAAGAGAATTATAATTTCATACCGGAGCCTCATCTGCCTGAACGAAAAGCAGCCTTTTCGCGCAAATACACGCGCGTACTCGCTTTTCTCAGTGCAAGTCTCACGGACGCACAGAGAGGGGTTCACACGCGAAGTGACATCCCCCTCTCTCCCGCCGGGTCTCGCGAACAAAAATTCACTGTCAGCCACCCCCACTCGCCCGCGTCGCGTATTATGCGTCACCCTGTATTATGCGTCTAGTTTGATGCCAAACTAGAGCGCGCCGTGCTAAAGATAGACCGTTGCAGGCAGGAATCGGTGTGCATTACCGGCGCAGGGAACAAGGGCGACCTTGGCCTTACGAGCTTATATAATGCGGAAGCGGCCGATTCGCGAGCTCAGTCGTTTCGACGCGATACGCCAGCCGATCGCGATCAGCCGGACGCGGGGCCGCGTTTCCGGATGCATTTCTCCTTCCTCCTCCTCGCAAGCCCGCGCCGCGCCTCTATATCGATTTCGAAAACGTCACTCGAACGCTCTTCTTTCTTTTCGCAAGAGAACAAATTGCGCGTCGCGCTACCAAAACGTTTTCCGCGCGGATGCAGAAACGACTTTTTCCACTCGAACGCAAAATCGTCTTGGCTGAAGCGTTTTGCCGCGCAGTTACAGGCCAAATTTGTATTGTCGCTCTTCGAGATTGATTTTCGGCCCATCGCGATCAACGGCGACGTCGGAAACTCCCGCGAGGTCGACCCTGAAGGATGCGAGCGGCGACGCCGCTCTCGGGACGGTAGCCGCGATCGGAAAAATATAAGTGCCATTAAAGGAGCGCGCGCGCCGCTCCGGCTGATCGACTGACCGGCGGCCGCGGTGGGGATCACGTCGCCGCGGAAAATCGACGTCTCTTCTTGGCAGAAACGGAGGTTGCCCGTGGGTGGCGGTGGCACGGCAGAGAGCAGCGAGGTTCTTCCGCTTTTTTGACAGATGCGAGCGTCAGTGCCGCGCGACGCCTCGCAGTGCCCGTCGAGCGAGGAAGTCGAGCACGGTTTACGACATTGTTTACGCGGTGTTCGCTCGTTCGCGGTGAGTTCATCCAGAACGAGGAGACGTCGAGTCGTTTTCGACACTCTGTCACTTATCAGTAGACGCGTGACATTTTCATGTTGCCTTTGTACGCAAAATATCGCAAAATGCCCCCAGGAACGTTTCTAATGTCATTTCTTTCTGGAGTCCCCAACTTCGTCTTGATACGTTTTTAAAACGCAAAATAGCGTCCAAATAACGTCAAAGATCGCGATTTTCCTTAGTAAACATTTCTAATGTCAATGTTGTCTCCTAAACCAAAGAGATTTATGTCTGAGACCAGTTTTGGCTTACTTTTTTTTAGACATGTTACTGCTTTTATAGCCTGAAAATGATATGTAATTTCAGTAATTTGTTCCATGCTTAATATGTTACATTTTGTAACATATGTTTAGCCTTAATAAATGTCGTAAATTGTTCTATCAGAACATTGAGGTCCGGTTTCACCAATATTGTTTAGCTTTAAGCCTAGTTTAACTCGTTCTTTGTCTCTTGCCAACTGTTACTTTAGAAAGAGGCAGAGAACGAATTAAACTAAGTTTAAAGTTAAGCGACGTTGGATTTAGGATCTCATATTTCATCTAAAGTTCCGTTTTCCAATGTTATTATTGTTACAGTGACATGTTGCGATTTCAAGATGCCACTCGTATTTCGTAATCCCGACTCAACTGCGTACACGATGCCGCTAAACGATAATAATGAATGTTAAAATTGGAAGAAAGATTCACGGGGCTGTGATTTCGCATCGAGCGCGCGCCCGTTGAAAAGCAAACCGCGAACGCGACCTTGATTTTCTTTATTATGGTCACGCGTACGAGATCGCATCTGCTATGCAGACTGAGTCCCATTAGATATACAAGAAAAAAATCTATTCGACTCTTTCGGTTTGCTCCGTGCAAACGACGTTACGTCAGGCTCCGTCAACGGCGGGTACCGCAAAGTCGGGTTACTTCGCGACGAGTGCGTGCGTCAAACGCAGCGGCGATCCCGACGAGACGGAAATTTGGCATTAACCGCGTGGACTAACGCATCAACACTTTGCGTCCGTATTTATTCGCTGACCGTGAGATCATCGCGGAACTTGTCATAACTGGCGCGATCCGCAAAGCTATCGTACGATAATTTATCGCCTGAAATAATTCGGGCGATCCTAGAATAATTTTTAGCGCACTTTAAACATCGAGGTATCAATCTGTTTCCAGGGCTGAAGCGATTCCGGCGAGTACAGCGAGCGGGAGAGATTGCGCAATACCGCAGCACGAGTTTCTAGGTAGAGGGATGTTCGCTAACACTTGAATATCACAGAGGCATTCATGTCTCGCCTTGGATACCGAGTATCTCTATACCAATTGAGTAATACAATAATAAATTATAGCAATAGCTTTTCCCGACATTATTAATCTATAAAAGTCTTAACTTTGAAAGTTTCTAAAGCATGGCGAGCTACGCCCACACAAAGATTTATGTACCGATTGACGTTTTACGTAACATATTAATTTTGTGTCGCGTACACCGATATTCGAGTACAACTTTGAAAATAATCGTCGGTATATCATGTTAAAGGCGTTCCCTCGTCCAGGTGACCCAAGGTGACCCACTGGCACCGCGGCACCGTAAAGGAGGATGGTCAATACGATATTGCTGCTTTGGGCGTTGGTCGGCCTAATTGGCCGAGCGCACGGCAAATGCAGCTTAGCGCCGATCGCCGACAACGAGCGGTCGATCGCCTACGCGTGCATCCACGGCGACCTGGGCGACCTCGACGAGCTACCCGGCGAGACCGAGTGGATCGAGTTCTCGGTGTCGCGCTTCCACGCGATCCCCGACGACGCGTTCCACCGATTCCCGAACCTGCGCCGCCTGTCCTTCTACAATTGCCACGTGAACGTGATCGAACCCGCGGCGTTCCGCGGCCTGAATCGGCTCGACTGGCTGATATTCCACGGCACGAGGATCCACGCGGCGAGGTCCGCGTGGTTCCGTCACGTGCCGAATCTCAGACGACTGATCCTGGACAGGTACCTATCTTTCTCCTCGCGATCTGATTACGGCGAAATTACGGAAAAATTGTGGCAAATTAAAAAACGAATGTAAGCTAAGCAGATTGTGACGGAGTTCGGAAATATAATACAAGAAACTGTAGCTTTTTTTTCGAGTGCACGACAAGATAATCGTGATCTAGGAATTACAGGTATCTCTCTTTCTCCTCGCGATATGGTTACTACAAAATTACGGGAAAACTGTGACAAATAGAAAACGAATGAAAGCTAAGCAGGATGTAACGGAATTATGACATATAATACAAGAAACTGTAGCTTTTTTTTCAACGCTAATTCGGTGG
>NW_011967194.1:493995-507734 GCF_000949405.1 Vollenhovia emeryi
AAAGTGCACGACAAGGTAATCGTGATCTAGGAATTACAGGTGTCTCTCTTTCTCCTCGCGATCTGATTGCTACAAAATTACGGGAAAATTGTGACGAATAGAAAACGAATGAAACCTGAGCAAGATGTGACGGAATTCGGAAATACAAGAAACCGTAGCTTTTTTTCAACGCTAATTCGGTGGAGAGTGCACCACTTGTAAGACAATTGCGCTCTGGGGATTATTAATTTTGTTACTTTCAGTCGAGGACCTTTCAGTTTTATCTCACGGCAGTCGACGCCGCGCTCGTGATTCATGCAAAATGTCACATTGACAATATTATCTTGCGTCACATATATTCATGAAATTCGAGGACGCCGATAGATCGAGGCTACGCGCAGCAGCTTGTATATAAAGCATCCGTCAGTTATATATTCGATAATGTCGATGACCCAGTTATTCGTTGCACCATTACGACCGTGATGTCATTCGCTGCCCGAATATCAGATACCAAACGCGATTAGCAGAGATCGCGGAGTTGAGCTCAGCGTCTATCAAAAGTTCGCTTCAAACACGAAGAGTCTTGGATTTTACTAAATTATTTCCGACCGCGAGATGTTGTGAGATTCTTTATTGTTAAGGGAATCTCTAGCGTTCGCTACGATTCCGGAGCTTCATCTACAATGTGCTCTTTGCGCTTAGCAACATTCTATTTCGTATAAGCGTATCAATACGCTTAAAAAATATGTCGACAATGTGCGATTTATCAATTTGCACAAACTTTTCAAACGTATCTCGCCGACGAAAACAGAATGTTTCTAGACGCAAAGAGCGCATTGTAGACGAGGCTCGAGTCAGAGAAATTATCTAGAGACGTACACCCACAGAAAAAATTTCCGCATCCAATGCTATTACACTTGAATATATCATAAAATAGGCTCGATATAGCGCCAATCATATTTATTATAGAGAAAGGAATATTTTAATCTTAAATGAAAAATACGAAAATCTAGAATCTTCATTTGTCGACTACACGGAAAAAACAATGTAGCTGCTGTAGCTAAAACTTAGCAAAATAGGGACAGCTAATATTTTAGTTGTGATAGCTCAATATTTTGCTACTGTGCCTATTGTATTAGGTGCGACAGCAAACGGTTTGCTGTCGTAGCAAAATATTGAGCTATCACAACTAAAAATATTAGCTGTCCCTATTTTGCTAAGTTTTAGCTACAGCAGCTACATTGTTCTTTCCGTGTATCGCGGTGCCAACTTGGGAAGATTTATTCTAAACGCAAGAACAACGACAAGTTACTCTTGTCTCAATATAGTGAGCCAATCTCTTTTAATTCCATAGAGGAGAATAAGAATTATTGATTTTATTTTGATACTGTCTTATTTTTATACTAAATGAGGTGGCGATAAATGTAAATGCGTCAAGAATATTTTTTGTCTCGGTAGCAGAAATCCTTTCTGAGGGTGTTAAGATCCTCTTGGATCACGGAGATTCATGGGTTTCAGTAGTTTCGCGCTTGCTACGGTCTTCGGAACCTCTCGCGAGTCGGAATACGCAGCTTGCGGCACGCACAGTAGATAAAGCACGCCCCGCGTTTCTCCCTCCAGATGCGGCCTGGTGCACGTCGAGCCCGACGTTTTTCGCATGCTACCGCGACTGGAGACCCTGGACTTGCGCGACAATGACCTCGATTGTCTGTCGGTGGAGGAGCTGTCGCATCTGACCGCGCTCAGGACCGTGCGCATCGACGGCAACCCGTGGCTGTGCGAGTGCCGGCTGAGGATGGAGAGGTTCTTCCGCGAGAGGTCGATCGTCCAGGAGATAGAGTGCAGATTTCGGCCGCGGGTCTGCACCGTGCACCGAAATCCGCAGTGCATGGCGCAGATCGAGATCCCGCTTCCACCACCGGCGATTACCGTCGAGCCGATGGAGGACTTCCAGGTAAAGCGATTGCTTATAATTTACTCTCTAATCGATTTGCAGTCAACGGTATACTTGTCAATGCGACTTGCAGCGGTGTACATACTTATATAAACTGCAAAGCAGCGACTATTCACTGTTTTCAGTGATAATCCACTTATTGACTTTTATAAATAAAAGGGGTGTACGGGTGGTCTCAGACATCCTGTATAAGTCAGTTGAAACGTCGCCGGGGATCTTTGGCTCACCGACGCCGAGAGCAATGGGAAGATTAATGTTTCAGATCAATTCTCGAATTGAATCGGGAACTTGAGATCTTGGCGAGGGCGTCACAAAAATATCGCCGAGCTTTCTAAATATATTGTCCGTCTCGCGCGCGATCTGGGATAAGCTGCAGCCGCATCCAAGCGCCGATAGTGCCGATATACCGGCAGTAAGACAATACGGGGCTCGAGTGGAGGCTGACGTTGTTTTTTTTTCCAAGTATCGCGTTTCAGGGAGTCGCACTTGCGGACCTCGGGACGGGACAGAAACGCCTCGATCATAATTGCGTGCCCGATAACATCGCACAATGTTATCCCGCGGGCGTATCTCGCCGCGCTGCGATTTCTATCGCCTAAAAAGCCGGGGGACGCCTTATCCGGCGCGTATCACGGGTGAAAGTCGAAATTCAATGCCAACGTTCGCGCGCGATAGTTAATTAAGGATGTAATTGCGCGTCTAACGACCGCGTTATAATGTCGTTACTCTCGGCGCTTTTACTCCTGGCATTATCATGCAAAGGAAAACCGGGCGAGCAATTAATACAATTTAACGGGGAACGTAACGAGACACCATAAACGAGTTGTAAACCGGCGGCATTTCATAAGAAGTAATCGGAATCTTTCGTGGCGCAAAAAAATTCCGCTCTCGTTAAATCGAGGCATATCCTTCATATAATCGCACTTAAATCGGCGCAATTGAATCGGTCAGAGCAGAAAGAGTACGCGTGACAAAATCACAGAGTTTTCCCCCCTTATTACGAGATAGATTTCTAATGAGAGAGTAGGTTTATAGGGTTGGGAAAGTTACTTTATAAAAATATCCAGTTGCGATTACAGTTTTCTCGCTAAAAAATAGTTACAAGTTACCAGTTCTGAAGAGTAACGCGTTACAGTTACTCTGCAGTTACTTTCTTGCAATAAAAATATCAAATCTGCATCTTCGAATTGTGAAGCGTCGCTAAAGGCGTTTATGCGCAAATGCAAGGCCCAATGCGATCCGTGGAGGTTCAAAAAAGTATATGAAGTAACTATTAATGTAACTGAGTTGAGTTACAGTTACAGATGGAAAGAAAGTAACGAAGTTAAGTTAGAGTTACCAAAAAGGTAGCTATAACTGTAACTTCGTTACAAGTAACGAGTTACTTCCCAACCCCGTAGGTTTTTAACACCCAAATTCAATCACGAATCTTTTTACACAATTACGCAATCGAAAAGTCCCTTAAAGCCCGTATCAGACTACGGACTGAGATTGGGATTAGATTGAAATTTGACCAATCACAGTAAAGTTTACTAATCTCATGTTTAGTAACTTTTACTCCATTTGGTTTCAAATTTCAATCTAATCTCAATCTCAGTCCGTAGTCTGATACGGGCTTAGGGGTGGCTGGAGTGATTCTACACTTTTGGTACCCTTTGCTCCTAGAAGATTAGGTAAACTGTAACTTATTCAAGTGAATAGACTTCTTGTCAAGCTCCTAAACTTAATTTCAATGATACCATGCTGTTCTTTCACTTAATCTGAATAGTGGGACACTGTCGGTCTATACACAAAAGCCACATAATTTGTCTATTATACAAATGTTTTCACGAATTGACAGTTCTAGGAGCAAAAGGTGCCAAAAGTGCAGAGTCACTCCGGCACACCCTTAAGTTTTCACTTAAAAACATTTTTTTCGCCAGATACGCCTATGTTAGAGTAAGGATCCATTGTCAATCTCAGCCAAAATGTCACATCCTCTCTTTCTGGTCTCACTGTTATTCTAATCCTCGTCTTCTTCGTCGGCCGCTTCAATTTCCCGCCATGAAAAAGTCCCAAGCATCCGTCGCCGTGATCGCGAACCCGGCAATTTCGAGAGACGGCTCAGGTATAAAATCTTATTAAGACAAAGAGAAAAGTAGGAAACCGTTGACCAAAATCGTGTACACCAATGCCTACTAGTGCCCAGTGGGCGTCACTTAATTTTATTATCTTATTGTATCTTCATAATGCCCCAGCAAGGCCCAATGTCCAAACTAATGCCCAAAAAATGCCTAGTGATGCCAGAAGACTTGTTTTCTGTTGCTGCACTGGTGAACTGGTGCAATAAATTAGACTAAGACAAGTATATTTTTCTCATTCTAGTTCACTGCACTAGTTCACCAGTGCAGCGACAGAAAACAGGCCTATAGTGTAACAAGCAGGTCCACTCAGTCATTTGTGTCGTTTTGAGTCGATCCCTTTTGCGCATCCGACATTGGACTGGACTGGTCAATGAGAGAGAAAAGTTGCATGTGCGGTAGTGTGGCTTTGACGAGTACGTGTACACACACACGCCGCTGGATCCTGCCCGGGTGTATGGCGGAATACCACGTGATTGGGAGCGCAAAGATCAAAGGAGCCGGCGGAGAGTGGACCTGCAAGTTATACTACGATAATGCCCAGCAAACCGCAAATCTGTACACCACAATGCCCTCAGCGGTTTACCCCTCGGGTGCTACAGAAGATCTCACGCTCGCCTCGAAAGAGACGATACAATTTTACGCTATACTTTTCGCTGGCGCGTCGACAATGCCCCGAGTATATTTTACTCGCTACTCGTCGGTGGAAATTGCCGCTGTCGCGCCCGGCGACGTCCCTTCACCGGGGAAATATTCAACAAACAAACTCACCCTATCGGCGGACGGAGGAGCCGCGCTCTCCCCAGCGCAACCGCGCGCGACCCTCGCGCATCGTCCGGGATCCCCTCGGGCGTCGCTGTTTCCCTTGGACGGCTCCTTCCGGGCGCCGGCGTTGGTGGCGGCGACGCGCGGCCTCGCCTCGCGGACGCCGAAAACCGCGCGCGCAAACATGCCGACGACACGCGGGCGGGGAAACGTCCGCGCTCGAGCGACGACGGCGACGGCGACGGCGGCGCGCGCGCAGATCCGCTCCGGTGAAAACCGCGCGCGACATATGGCGGACGGGCGCGCGGGTCACGTGATCCGCGCGACGCGATTGTTCGCGGTCGCCGGGCCTCCTTCCGGTCCTGGCGGGGAGGCGGGGCAGGCGGGGCTATTGCCGGGCCGAGACACGCGATTCTCGAGCGGCGGGCGACGAGCGTCTCGATCGACGCTAGCGCGGGAGGGCGATCCGGCGCGAGCGAGACTCGCGCGAGCCGCCGGGGTCACGTGACTCCCGGGGCTATTGCCCCGATTGGCTCGCCGCGGGACTGACGAAAAATCGCACGCGCGCGCCGATACGAGTCGCGTAGGAAGCGAAGGTTAGCGCGCTATCGCCAATACGATTGCCGTGATTAGCCCGCCTCCGCTCCGCGCAGCTTGCAAAGATCCGCCCGGGCAGCGTCCCCGCGCGAGCGGGACGCGACGCGACCGACACCGCGCGTACGGGAATACCGGCGACCGGGATCGCGGCACACGAGCGATTGGAAAAGAAAACTACGCGAACTGCGGACGTGGGACCGACGCGAGACCAGCGGGACACGCTCACCTCCTCCGTCGCGATCGCGCAGGAGAGATATCTTATCTCGCTCTCTTTCTGTCGCGCAGGAACGTCCCGGCAACCGCTTCCAGACGAGCGCGCTGACGTCGCTGGACCGCCTGCCGGACAGGACGACGTGGATCCAGATCTCGGGGCTGCGGATCGACCGTCTGCCCGCGTACGCGTTCTTCCGCTTCGGCAACAGCCTGCGCAGCCTGGACCTGCACGATTGCTCGATCGGCACGATCGAGCCGGGCGCGTTCGCCGGTCTGCATCAGCTGCAACGGCTCACGCTCGTCGGCAACCGGCTGCCCGCGGTCGCCGCCCATTGGTTCGGCGATCTCGTAGCGCTCCGCCAATTGGTGCTCGCGCGCAACGGCATCGAGCGCGTCGAGGCGGGCGCGCTGCGCCCGCTCGCCGGCAGCCTGCGCCACCTGGACGTGCGGCACAATCAACTACGTTGCATGCCGCCGGACGAGCTGGCGCACCTGCGGCGCCTCGAGCGGGTCGATATCGTCGGTAACCCCTGGTACTGCGAGTGCCGTCGGAATCTGCAGCGATACCTGACCGACCACAACGTGGGATTCGAGATCACCGGCCGTTGCTACGACGAGGGCGAGGTCGTCGAGCCGACCGACGGATGGCAGCACCCGCATGTGAGTGGCGGCGAGGGGAGAAAATCCTGAACGTATCGAATCCGAGAGAGCGCGGGAGTACTTCACCCTCGAGTGACGAATTCTTTAAAATCTCGCGAGGAATCTTGCCGACTGGTTAACGCCGATTTAATTAATTGATTGCCTGCAGCGAATTTTCGGCAGCTTGAGTGCGCACTCGGTGCGCATTGAGGCTTGTTTACAGTGTATTCTTATTTTTAAGGATTCTCTTAAATACTTTTTCAAGTACTTCTTAGCCAGTAAAATAATTCGTGTAGCATTCGTACGGATAATTTTTTTTGTTAAATAGTTTTTGGACATGTACTCGAGAATCTCGAGATGACCATAAACATAATAGACTCTGAACAAGCCTTGGCTGAACAAATATAGACTACCTCACTCTTCTACAATCAATAGAAATTTTTTTTGTAACTCTAACTTAACTTCGTTACTTTCTCTCCATCTGTAACTTAACTCAACTATAGTAACTAATTTAATAGTTACATTAATAGTTACTCCACAAATTTACGTTTTGTGTTAAGTCAAAATTACGTCAGCGGCTGCGAATATGTTAATATCTAATGCTGCGCCTCGTTTTTAGATCTCGGTTACCGGCCACGTGTATTGGACCACCTTCGAAGACACGCTGAGTCAGAGAAACATAACCGTGATAAGACCGATCGTCGAAGTTCCCACGGAGAGACCGTCGGTTCGCCGGGGTACCTGCGTGCGAGACCGGACCCAAATGTCGCGGCAGGTCTTCACCTGCAGCGGCATCACCTCGATCGACGAGCTGGACGTCCTACCCCGCTCGGTCCACGCGATTCGCATCGTCCTCTCGAACCTGAAGACGATCCCGACGCGGGCGTTCGCCCGCTTCGACGGCTGGCTGTCCAGGCTGGATTTACGCGACTCCGCTATCGAGACGATCGAGCACCGCGCCTTCATCGACCTGTACAACCTGGAGCACTTGTCGCTACACAGCAACCACCTGAAATCGGTGACGTCCGAGGCAATGGAGGGCCTGACGAATCTGCGACACCTGGACCTCTCGCGCAATCACATCTACCGGATCCCTAACGAGCTGTTCGACACGCTGTCGCAGCTGTACAGCCTCGACGTGTCCGAGAACTACATGAACTGCCTCGGCGTGGAGCATATGGCGCGCAAAATGCCGCATCTCTATTCTCTCAAGGTGTCGGGCAATCCGTGGAGTTGCCTGTGCGGCACCAAGCTCGCCAGCTTCCTCGACTCCCGCAGAATACCATACGATCGTAACTCCCTGTTCGACGTGAACGACGACTGTTACGTCACCGGATTGCCGGCAAGGCCTCCCACAACGGCGGTGACCAGCCCGTGGACCACCACGACCGAACCACCTTCGATTAGTTTCTACAACGAGACCCTCGAGGGTTCCTGCGTCCGAATCCCCGAGTCTGCGGAGCCGCGGTACCGTTGCGTGGGCGCCAATTTGCTGAGACTGAAAAACGTGCCACGCGACGCTGTTTCCATCGAATTCCAGGAGGGTCATCTGCCCGTCCTCCCGCCCGGTTCTCTCTACAACTATCGACAGCTGCAGGAGCTGACCATAAGAAACTGCGGCCTAAGAACTATCTCGGCCGGCGCTTTCAAGGGCCTGGACTCTCTGGAACGGCTCACCATTCAGGGTAACCCGCTGACGTCGATCGAGGCGGACCGTTTCAACATAGAGCGTCTCGAGCGGCTGGATCTGCGCGGTAACTCGATCCAGTACATCGCACCGGGCGCATTCCGCCATCTGCGCAGGCTGGTCTATCTGAATCTCGAGGGCAACGATCTGCAGTGCATCTTCTCGAGCGATCTTCAGGATATGCCGAATCTGCACATTGTCGAATTCGCCGGCAACCCGCTCAAGTGGCGGTGCCGCATGGATCTGGAGCAGTTCCTCGAGACGCGGAAGATCAAGTTCGTCAAGGTGGAGAACTCGTGCGAAGGCAAGAAGATCATGAGGAACCTCCTCTACGAGAATCGGACCGTCGAGCTGGAATGTCCGCCGGGCTGCTCGACGGCGAGCAACATCGAGCTGGGAAAGAACCCGATGTTGTTCACGGCATTTTTACTGTTCGTCGCGATACATTAATCGTTCGGCAATCAAGAGTAAAGATTGGCCCGAGTTTAATTTATACAAAGAATAAATTAAACTTGGGCTGTCTTATCGATAGGCGAGATAGTTTCTGAGATTCATTTGTCAATGGGTCGAAAATTACGTTTGGATATTAAACAACGATATTTCGGTAAAGTTTACAGATTGAAGTGATTTTGATAATCAACGGAGTTGCTGAAAGCAAAGCTACCTTTGCAGTAGGCGAGGATAGATTTGGTATTGTTAATGTTGTCATTCAATGTGTTCATACCGTGAAAGCGCTTATAAACTAATAAATCGTATATTTATTTTTGCGAACGCACATGTATTTAAACTTAAAACCCTTCGGAGCCCTTGTAATATTAGATAACAATGTATACGTAGGATAACGCTTCTCGAGATACTCTTAGATTGTTAGCTCGCTTAGATTAATCTTTAGTACCTGTTTGTCGCACGCAGCATATAATTACGGATATCGTCGTTGTATCAGATACATCGCAATGAAAATGCGAAACAAAGTATCGATGAGAATTTGTACGGAAGAGGCAATCTCGACCAAATTTCTCGACTAACTTAATTGACGATTAATATGTCAATTGGTCGAGCTACTTGAAGCAAAGTTTCTAACAGCAAAAAATGAACAATTTTATCTACGCTCATAAAGTGGCATAGAAAAGTTGCTAATTGTATAATTCGTTCTCTCCAAACTATTTCTTTCTGTACGGTTATACAATGAAAATTAATAATATATCTATATTAATTAATAATTAAGTTGATCGGATGTTGGTTGATCAATTATACTGCCGGCAGGGACCATCAATAAGATCATCCCGGACAAATATGAACAAAGAAAATTACATTAGTAGAGTAATAGAGTATTCGACATTACGTTGTAAACGTACTGTATCAACAACAGTAAACACATTCACGTGCCATAAAGATCCATGCTAGTGCGACGCTGAAGTACTTGTTACTTGTGTTCATTTTAATATAAACAAATGTTTGTACATAATATATTTACCGTCAAGATTGTAATGGGCTATTTGCTACTAAGATTTAATAAGTCTTAATAAAGATTTATTTTGTGCAACAATTTATCAGTTTACTTTTACTCTACCTGGCTTTTTTATCTGTAATTAATTATGCCATTTGTTTTAATATTGCAATACAGCAAATTACATGAGTATTGATTGCGCTACTGTTTAATCATATGTTTATATTCATGTTAAATATGGGATCCTATCAAGTCGCCCGGCTAGCTCAGTCGGTAGAGCATGAGACTCTTAATCTCAGGGTCGTGGGTTCGAGCCCCACGTTGGGCGAAATTTTTTTTTCGCGTAATAATAAAATTTACAAATTATATATTAAAAAAGTTTGTCTAACACAAATTGTTTTGCCTATTAAATACAATTTAAATAAAATGCAAATGACAGTTTTATAAATATAAAAGAACAGACGTATGAAATCTATACAAAGATAGGAATTTTTATAAAATATATATGATTTACAGTTACACACAAATATAAAGGAATCTACGTGAAATATGTGCAAATGATTTTTTGTATATTGAGACAAAAAGGATGTGACTAGCAGAGCGTGGTTTCGATCCACGGACCTCTGGGTTATGGGCCCAGCACGCTTCCACTGCGCCACTCTGCTTGTTGAGGGGAGCCCTTTCTTAATATTTTATTTCAACATCACAGTAAATTTTCATTTAATCATGTACCAATTTAATTATAATTTGTCTCTTAAACCTTAAATTTAATAATGTAATTAAATTAATTTGACAGAAATGCTTCTTTCCAGCTATTTTTATACACATTATTTTTATTGTTAATATTAAACAATTTTTTATTGTTTTATATGCTTACTGAGTACGAGTTTAAGAGTACGTTTTAAAAATGTGCCACTGTGAAATTATCATTCGTCGTTACGAAGGAAATTTCTCGAGACATTTGTCCTTAAAATGTTTTCAACGAGAGTAAAAGATACCATGTTCTGTAGAGAATACTCTGCAGAACAAAAGGCATCATATTCTACAGAAAACATCCTACAGAAGTCGATATTTCACATACGGAAATTCGGAGATGCAAGACTAAAAGGATCTTATCTGCGGAAGATGAAAAATAAAGCACAACGAAAAATAAGATAACTGTAAAAGTCGTGAGACGACGTCGAACTGATAACGAAACTTTGATACGCGGTAATCTCGACAGTAGGAAATCTAAAAACGACGCGTGTGTAGGTATCCCGGACCGACCCGCTCTTTAAACGTCTCGTCTTTTTGTTCGTTCGAGAACCATTAGTCCTAGTTCATTGTCTGCGGCAACGTAAAAGGGTATGGCCGGTCCATTCTACGGTCGCCAATTGAAAAGCGACCATCGCCTCTCTTGAAATTACAAGAGAATGAGCAATCCTACCAATATAAGTCACCAGCCCCGTGACTCATGGTGCCGGCGAGGCTTCGACAGCGGCTCGACAAGCACGAACCTGCACGGTCTAGTCTACTCCGGCTGGGGAATGCCCGGTACCGGATGCCACGTGTGTGCGTATCGCCCGGCCCGGCGCGGACAATCGATAAAAAGACGCTAACAAAGCCGCGAAGGCCGCGCGAGCGTAGCGCACACACGTCAGACGTGTCCTCCTGTATACGCGCGGCGACGTCACAGGAGACGAATACTTGGCGAAAAATTCGCGCGACGAAATGTCTCATTCGCCGACCGATGTTCTCGCGCGTAGGGCGTCCTTATCGCATTCGTTATTCCATCGAAAGGAAAACCGGAGGTCGAAACTGACGCGACACCCGGGCGAATTATCGACACGAATGTGGAAAAGCGCGACCGTTCCTTTTTCGTTCGCCACGAGTGGACGAAGGCGACGTCGTTCGTTCGTTCGTTCGTTCGTTCGACGGCGTTTGCATCCAGCGAAATTACGCGACGCATCCGAGACACCGGCGAGTCTCTCTTTCTCTTTTTGAAGAGAGGCTCCAGATTCGCGCGCCCTTACGCGAACCCTTCGAGCCCGCTTGGCCAATGGGAGGTCGAGCTAAATAGCCGGAAATGGTCCGTTTGTAATTTGCAAACGGACAAGTCTAATGCGGGCGGAGATCGCGCTTACGATCACGATTGACGAAACGCCGGCTTGGGTAACGTTAACGTACGGGCCCGAGAAAGGGCGCTGCCACGCGTGCCGCTACAAGTTCGGAGTTTATGCCTTAAAGCGCGTGCATGCGTCCGCGAAAAATAAATAACGCATTAGCGGCTCCTTTTCCTCCCATCTTGGCCAATAAAACACAGATGGCGCCGGCAGTGCCGTTCGATACGCGCGCGACAAGAGAAGCCGCGCTTGCGATGTGCAGGACCCGCGGATTATCGATTCGCGCGGCGCGGTACGGTCTCGGGTTCCTCCTGGAGCGAGCCCGCGATAGACGTTTCCCTTTCAGCCGGGAGTCATTCCCGTCCGGCCTTTCCAGCTTCCCTATTCCGCCGCGAGTCGAACGTCAATCGCCGCGTTCGCCGACACACTCGCAGCTTGATTCACGTAGTACGACCATTGCGGTCGACTCCGCCGCGGCTGGCGACGGCCATCTTTTCCGAGGGAGTGATGCAATCGATGACACATTTCGCCCGCCGTACGATCCCGCGACGACGGCGTGGAAAAACGGGCTTCCCGGCGGGCCCGATCGCGACCCGCCGGAGATCGAAGTCCGAGGCCCGATGGCGGATCGGCGGCGCGCCTCCCCCGGGAGAGCCGCGCGGCTGTTCCCGCGGACTTTAATCCGCGGGTCGGGCGAAAGTCGCCACACAGCTGGTGAGAGCTATTTTGAACGGCGGCGGTGCGACGTTGCCACGTCGTTCCCACGTCGTCGTCGCGATCGAACAAGTTCAAACACGTGCCCCACCGTGTTTTGCTTGCTCGGCGGGTAGAGATAACCGTCGGGCGGGCGCGCGCGCGCGCGCGCGCGCGAGCGTGTGCGGCAAAACGACGGCACGGCGTTCTCGGCGCTTTTCGCTGAATCGCTCGCTCCCGCTGTTTTTAGGTCCTTTAAACGTCTCCGTGCCAACCGGGTCGGCGCGTTTCGCCCGGGAGATTTCAACCTCCCTCCGCCGAGCGACCGCGAGAGGGATCGTTACGAAAACGGGAGGGACGTGGGACGCGGTCGCGTGAAATTCGCGGCCGTCCGAGAGCGGACGGTATCGGGGGGGAAGCCCGAGGACACCGATTTCGAAGCGCGCGTTGGAACGTCCCCGGGAGGACCGGCGCACCCGATCGCCGAACGGCTTTCGAAATCGGCCTGGACAATTTTTCCGAGCGCGTCATCTTTCGCGCGGCGGGGACAATCGCCGGCCGCTCGAGCTGGACAAGAAATCAGGTTGCTCGCTCGCGGCGCAACAGCGAGAGAGCGCGGAGCGGAGAAGCGAGCGAGGGAGGGAGATAGAGCGCGAGGGGGGCGGCGAGGAAGGGAGACGGAGAGATCGGAGAGAAAGGAAGCGCGGCAACGTGGCGCGACTGCGTGAGCGGAGATGCGCGGCATGAATATAGCCGCGTTTGACGGGCCAGCGCTCGTCGACGGGGTACGGCGGGGCGCGGGGCGCGGGGCGCGGCGGCGGAAGCGCTTCGCGCGGGGCGAGGGACGCGCGGAAAAGTTTCCGCCGCGGTGGGGCCGCGGGGGGAGGGGAGCGCGCCGCCGGCTGGCTGCAGCCGCGCTCGCGCGCGCGCGCGCGACACGACTGAGGCAACCCGTGGTGTTACTTTGAGTAAGCCGCAGGGCTGCCTTTTGGAAATTTCGCTAAATCGTCTCCCTAGTCTCCTCCCCCCCTTCCGTTCCGAGCGTCCCGCGCGTGGACGTGTCCGCGGCACGCTCGTATTTTAATCCTTAACCTTAAACGCGCCTCGTTCGACTCGGCGAGCGGTCGGCTCGGCCAGCAGCCGCGCGCACTTCGCGACCCGCTGTCATTTGAGAAAAGAGGCTTGCACGAGTAGAAGAGTAAGACAGCACGGTGGAGGACGAGAGAGACAGAGAGACGGATCTTCACGTTTTAGCGTCGAGCCAACCGGAAAAAATGCGAGCTTGTGCGGAATTTCGCGGGTCGATCCTCCTGTTGCCACGCGAAAGTGGAGTATTTCGAATTAAAGAACAAAAGGAACGAATCGCGACGGGCTAACTTATCGATAAGTGAGAGCGTTCTCTTCTCGAGGGGCGACGCGCCTCGACGGTGATTCGAAATAAAGATCGGAAGCCGCGCTTAATCGGTAGATAAATAATTATCGCGGGTAAATCAATTCCGTGGGATGCGCGACCGCGCGCGCGCGCGCGCGCGTCTAGATTTTT
>NW_011967194.1:508493-583629 GCF_000949405.1 Vollenhovia emeryi
CTCTCTCCTCTCGGGTACGAGAGAGTCGGCTGCGATCTACGGATGGACCGATCGTTCCGAGCTGATTTCCGCGACGGCCGTCCCGTTTGTCGCTCTCGCTGCCGCTTTCAAAATTTCGTCATCTGTTTTACGAGCACAAAAAAAAGACCGTCGGAAACGCCAGCGCGATAAGCCGTCGCCGTCGTCCGTCTCTCTGGTAAACCGCGCGCGTGCAACCTGAGCGCGCCGTCCGAAGTGCATTAAATTCCAACCCGCGACAATTAATCCCTCCACGTGCGCCGCTGTAAACGAAATCGAACGGCCGCGAACTTCGCGAAGTCCAGAAACGCGCTCTCTTATCTCGCCTACCGTCTCCCTATCTTCGGCGCAAAGCGCATTTCTAACTTGCAGCTCTTACCGCGACCAATTAGAGGGCCCGACCGCGGGGGAGGTGGCACGTGGCGGCCGAGCAATTGGACGTAATGGGGAAAGCGCGAGGTCGAAAATGCTGCATTATCGTGGGACATGGGGCTTAAAGACGTCGGAGAGAGGTTCGCGTCGCGCCGCGCCGGGGCGTCGGGACGGCCGACTTTCAAGGCTTCCTCGCGGAGCCGCGGACGGGAGGCGGGGGGAGGTGGCCGACGGGACGGCGCGAACGGTCCGAGTCCGGAGAGCCGTCCGCGCGCGATCGGCGGCCGATCGATCGCGGGCGGCATATTCGAAAACACACGCACGGCGCGGCCGGGGACACGCGTGTGTGCATTCCAAAATCTTCCGCTCTAGCCGTTTCCCCGAGAGTCGTCGTCGGTGAGCGTCGGCCGCGCTCGTGTGTCGGTGAAATCGAGGAGACGTGCGCACGGAGAGAAAGAGAGAGAGCGAGAGCGAGCGAGAGAGAGAGGGAGAGAGTGCGCACGTGTGTGCGTGAGGTCGAGGGCAGCGGGCAGAGGGGAGGGAAACGGGACTCCCCTCTCGCGCTTCAGCCATTCGCCAGCCGTCCGCCAATCCCCACCGCGCCGCTCCGTCGCCGACCGCAACGTCACTGTACACCCCCCCCCCCCGCCTCCCTCTCCACCGCCGCGCCGTGTCTCTCTCTCTTGCGCGCGGATCGTGCGGCGCGCGCGGACTGGCGCGGACCTGCCCAGTAAATGCGAGGCTTCCGTTCGACGAGTGTACGCAGCGGTGATAGAGCGCGTAATAAGCGCACCGTACACAGACAGTTGTTCGCACCTCGGCGACGTCGCCGTCGCCGTCGTCGTCGCTGCCGCTGAACGGGACCGTCGCTCCCACCCGGGCGTCGACATGCCGCTCAGCATCGGCGTGAACCTCCGGGTGACCGGCCACTGTAATCAGGGCGGCCGCAAGTACATGGAGGACATGTTCTGCGTGGCGTTCCAGCCGACACCGGACGACAAGGACCTGGAGTACGCCTTCTTCGGGATCTTCGACGGCCACGGGGGCGGGGAGGCCGCGACCTTCGCCAAGGAGCACCTCATGGACATCATCGTGAAGCAGAAGAACTTTTGGAGCGACCGCGACGAGGATGTGCTGCGGGCGATCAGGGACGGATACATGAACACGCACTACGCGATGTGGCGGGAGCTCGGTACGAAGATCGGCTGCGCATTTCGCGACTCGCTCGCTCGCTCGTCCCGTTCCCGTCGGCTTTCCCGCGAATTTTAAACCCGCGGCGCGTTATCGCGGCCCCCGCAGCGACGAGCGGGGGCCCCCGTCGGGAATTCTGTCATCGTCCCGCGTATTTCCCCCACCACCGTCGCCGTCGCGACTAGGCGCCTGATTAGGTTAGAGTTTAGGTTATGTAATTCTTCGAGCTAACCTGAAAATTTCAGGTCTAGGATCGATGGGGGGGCAAGAGGGGTAGAGGAATACGATGCGCGGCGCGGTGCTCCCGGAGCGTCGCCCTCCCCCGTCGCGAGTCCGGGTCGCGGCGACTCCCGTCGCGCGCGCGCGCGCGCGCTCGCTCACACACGTCAGGCGTAACGGGCGCGTCGACCTTGATCGCGGAGAGCTTTGCATCGCGGACGTGCACGCTTCAACTGGCATTGCTTTCTGCGCAGACAAATGGCCGAGGACCGCGTCCGGGCTGCCGTCCACGGCCGGCACGACCGCCAGCATCGCCTTCATACGGAAGGGCAAGATATACATAGGTCACGTGGGGGATTCCGCTATCATACTGGGCTATCAGGCGGAGGGTGATCCGCAGTGGAGAGCGAAGGCGCTGACGAGGGACCACAAGCCGGAGAGCGGGCCGGAGATGACGCGCATACAGGAGTCTGGTGGGAAAGTGGTCAGTAAGTCCGGCGTGCCGAGGGTCGTGTGGAACAGACCTCGCATCGGGCACAAGGGTCCGGTTAGAAGGTCCACGCATATGGACGAGATCCCGTTCCTAGCTGTCGCGAGGTCTCTAGGTAAATACGCGTGTGTCCCTTTGTGTTGAGTGGCTTTGCGCGATGGGATCTAAGTGGAGTCGATTTCAGGCGACCTGTGGAGTTACAACTCCGAATTGAACACCTTTGTCGTCTCCCCCGAGCCGGACGTCAAGGTTATCCCGGTCGACGTCAAGTCACACCGCTGTCTCATCTTCGGCACTGACGGCCTATGGAATATGTTGTCGCCGCAAGCCGCGGTAACTATTGTTCAAGCCACAGACAGACACAACGAGAAGCACTTGATAGCCTCTCAGCAGACCGGTAACGGAGTAAGTTTCGCGTTTACTTTGCGTTATTAATTGTACGTACGATTATTAAAGCGACAAAAGTACAAGAGTTACCCCATATATGTTGATAAATACGATAAAACGGTGAGGTATTACGAGTCTTTTTGCTAGCAGGCTGATCTACAAATGTGGATAAATCCCTCGAAAAGTCTTGTGGACCGTGCGCTGGAGAGGTGGTCATCGACGAGATTACGAGCAGATAATACTAGTGTTGTAACATTAATGTTGGATCCATCAGGACCGTGTCGCAGCGAGGTAGAAATAATACTTATTTCAGAAAAGTTCGATTTAATGCGCATAGCTTTGTATAAATTGATCAAGTTGAAACGAAAAATTCACGGCTCAATATTTCGAATGGCAAATTAAGAATTTCCAATTTATAATACAATTAGTCTGATGACAATTAGACTGTCGGTACTTTAGCTGAGACATTTACTTAAAGGTCCTGTTTAATCAAAAGAAAGATCGTGTTATACATCACGGAACACACACGCCAACCACGACAAAAGAACCTGAAAGCGTCGAAGCAGTCAATCCAAAAGTCCTATCGCCAATACCGTCGCCAAGCGCTTCCACGGAGCTTGATATCAAGCAACCGGATTCATCGAACGGAAACGAGGAGGCTGTCGATCAGACGTCACAGCCGGAGACAGTGTCGTGTGCCGAGAAGTCGGCTTTGTCGGACATTGACGCTTCATCGGAATTACGAGAGACCACGGCAGACAAGAGTATCGAGACCACTGATACCGACGAGAGTATCCAGGTCGCCGAGATCTCCTCGAGTCAGATGCCAGAAGAACCCGGCGATGCGGAAAGTAAGAGGGCGACTGAGACCAGTCACGAGAAATCTGAACATCCCGAGAAGGAGAAGAAGCAGGCAGTTGAGGAGAGTGAAAAGGAAAAGGCGAAGATTGACGACGCGCAGACTCTGAGCCAATCGAATCCAAAATCGAACAAATTCGCCGAGCCTAAAGAAATTGTGACTGCGACAGGAGTGTCTAACGTGACGCGACAGAATACATTTCCTGGCACGAACGAGGAGACGCTTCAACCTGCTCCCCTCGTAAGCAGGTTACGTCGAAGTGGCGGAATTGTTTCAGTCAAGAGTAACAGTTTCGACAACGGCGATGTGAAGAACGGAGTTTTGAACGGATCTAGGCATAAGCAGCACCCTTTATTTCCCGCGAGGGCGGACGTCGGAACGATAAAGCGACGGCACAGTCTCAGCGCTTCTCAAACGCAGAATGCTTTCGCTGACGTCGCGCCGACTCCGGATTCGAAGACTTACGTGAGCGTCAAGTCGCGGTACAACAGGGTAACGAAGCCGTCTGTCGCGGGAAGCGCAGCGGTGGAGGAGACGGTGAAGAACGCGTTAAAGACGACCGGCGATTGCGTCATGAGTAACAAACGCAAGCACAGCGCGATCGCGCAGACATCGGTCCCGTCGTCCGTTGGAATCGAGAACAGCTGCGTGCAGCAGCAAGAACCCTGTGCCAAGAGGAGGACACGTTCCGAGGACCAACGGCACAGTCCCACGGACGAGAACGATCCGGCGAATAAGGCGTTGGAGAATGCTAATGCCCGATTAAGTTGGCCGACGTCGGACAGGCGGTCAGACTCGTCATTGAACGGCGCCAGTTTAACGGCGCTCTCTTCGTCATCGAACACGTTCCAACGTAGGAGCTTGGGCAAAAAGGCTACGCCTGTTAAAGCCATCAGGAGATCGTCTATCAACGGTTCGAATCGATTACAACAGCTAAGAGGTAGTTTTGGCCTAAGGGATTGGGACCAAGGGAGGAATAACAGGGCGAGCAATTGTAACGGTAGAAGGACGTTAAATAGGACAGTAACGGTAATCGGTCCTACGGACACGACATTACCCCAGCGATGGTTAAGGTTGGTTTAATTATATTTAATCGTGTAATTTAGTCAGATTCCTTTTTCAGAAAAGAACTTTCGCGCGTGATATATTCAAATATTTGTTTTATGAAACAAGACAATTATCATTCGTATTGAAGATGGACAGTTGTAATTAAATGGATCATTAAAATAATGTAGATTGCATCTCTCATCCACGTCTAAATATGTTGATGAGAGATACGTCTATAAACTTTTACTAAACTTTGCCGTTTTGGTGTTTTGTTTAGATCAGACACGATGGCGGCAACACCTGTAAAAACATTACGTTCGCGTAACGTAGACATCGCCGGACATACAATATCCGCGCAATTGGTTCACCAGTATGGAGTAGTGAAGCAAAATCGATTGCCTCTACCGAACAAGTTGAAGCAGTCCGCGAACGGTGGATCGCTGCAATCGAGTAGAGTCAGGTCTTCCTCGTTGTCAGCCAGTAAACTTAAACAAGCGAACGGTAACGGTGGAAGCGTGAGTACTTGCGCGACCATAAATCCCTCGACCGCAGGTTCCACGTCTGGTATAGCTAAGAAGGTGAAATCACCGTATAATCCTAGCGCTCGATCCCTGAGCACGCGATCTCGAATCAAACGTCTTGGAAAGTGAGAGGATAGTCAACGGCTGTAGTTTTGTGAATTGACGAGTTTCTTAGGGTATGACACTCTTACCCTTAATGTCACTATCTGCGAATTATCTAGTTACGGTGTAAGAGCGATTGTTACATTGCATTTTATGTCTCTTCTTAAAACTTTCATCCTTGAGACCGCGTATTCTCTTTTATTCGATATGCTAAATCACGCATGGGGGGGCCCTGAGCATTTTTAAGTTATTGTTTATTTCATTTTGGGTAGTAAAGTCACATATACAAATTGCTTAAGCAACGTAGGATTATTTTAGACGAAATTTGGTATCGCAAGTACTTATATCTGCTTGTGACGACTACTGATTTAGCGAATGTACTATTTGTATTTTGTTATTGGAATTATTTACACTGATCTTTTATGTTCGTACATAAAGTGCATATATCTATTTCATTTTATAATATTGCTTGCTGCATGGAAATAAATTGCTACGCTCTCCCATTCTATTTATTAAACACGATCATTAATTCCTCGTAAAGGATACTGCGATATCGTTTAGAATGGACTAAAAGAAATTCAACTAGTCATCCTTGAAAGGATATCGTTATATTCCAAATTCTCTATGTAGTTTACAAGACTGTGCTTTCGCAATTTTTAAAGGAAGATTATATCGGTCCCTCTTATATGAGCGGACGTTACATTTACCAAAGTTCGGGCAAATTTACGAAGTGTTCTTTTAACGATTAAGTCAATTGGCGTACACGGTCGAGAGACGATATTGTAACTTGCGACCACGAGAAATTTATAATACACAAAAAAAACAAAATATATTCCCGATCTTTTGTATGCTTTCCAATATTCGTGTAGATTAGCAAGTGTCGCGTAGGACAAAAAAAATATGAAAGTATAATATGGGCGTAAAGTAGCCTGACAATAAGAAGGTACGGTTGCGTATAAAGGCATGGTTTCCGTATGCTTATCTCATACTTGCACATTCTCGGTGATAACTATTGTTTGCGATCTTTACCTTGGACCGAATGAGGCGACCAAACGCAATAGGGTTGAATATGAAATACGAACACGCGGCCCGCGTAACTGTGCACGCGTACTCCTGGAAATGGTTTCTCTCACCCCCCTCCCCTCCCCGATTGATGCTCGCTTGACGGATCGTAGTCTTCGACGACGGTTCGCGAGGGTCAAAAAGACACCGTATTTAGAGAGTGTATAATGAATTAAGGCATTAAACTATTATCTAGTACGTAGGATATGCAATCACACTGATCTGCCTTGGCCGAGTACGGAGTGGTTGTTGAACAGTTGCGTGTAAATAGAAATTACAATGAGAATTAATATATAGTTGAGAATAATTGATTGGCAGCCTCTACCTGCGAAGTACATCGATACCGATTCGTTAGATATAAACTGTTGCGTAGATAAATAATGGATAAAAAGGTACAGATTTATAATCCGCCTCCGAAGGAGACTCCGGAGGCGCGCGGTCTCGAATAACGACCACTCGGTACGGAGCACCAAACGACTGTTTACTGTGCGTTATAAAAGTTTAGATTGTTAGAGGGGATGTTTGAAGCACAGCTTAGAACAATCGGGGGAACTCAAATTTCTGTCGATGCGAACAATTGTACAACAATTGTGTTCCAAATGCAAACGTGCACCAATCGTACTAGTGATCTAATAATACAGTCATCGGGGATAAGAAAGACTTATATCTGATATGTATATATATGTATATAACTGGCATTAATAGGTACACATATATTAATATCAGAATATAAATTACAGCGTATATAATCCATAACAGTCTTTCACATTGTGTCTGGAGCAAAGAATAAGAGAACGATTCAGGAACATTCATTTTCTCGCTATTAGAAAAACGCACAGCGCGTTTGTCTTACATCTGATTGGTGAATGGAGATTCGACACTTGAATTTCGCTATTACGAATGTACGTCATTTCCTGTTCTGTTTCAATTACCTTTGCATCCATCGAGAACAATATCTTCGGTAATGAGAGAGAGAGAGAGAGAGAGAGAGTACATACGTTATCTTACGGGACGTAGTCACTTTAGGGTTTATACATTTTTAAAGAAAAGAAAAAATAATATAACGCGCTGCTGGAGTATATTACTAAAGTGTAAAATGTTAACCGTATATATTTATCGATATTTATTAATTAGCTTTTAAAGACTTCGATTTTTTTTCTGTGTAAATAAGATTGCGCAGATTAATATATGCTTGGAGTTATATCGTTCGGGAGCTGCTTAGAGAGAAATTGTCACCGACGGGTGTATCGAAGACGAGACCGAAAGGGATGACGCGTGCCTACAATAGTTACCACTCGCGAACATGCGTGTATGTGCGTGCGTGTAGACGAGGGATTATATTTCTGAGAAAAGTTTCAAATTAAAAGCAGGACGTCGCGAGGGGCAGCGCCGAGTTACCGAGCAGAGAGACACGTGCGTTAGCTAACGGCGAACATTTATTTTAAGAGTATTAATCTCTTTTTGGTGCATGCCCATAGGTCTCACGTTGCTTGTAAATACAGTGTTAATAGACATATATATATACATATGCAAAGATATTGTATAGATAAATTTAAGCGATTACGGAAAGGAGCGAGGCGTCTGTTAAAACAAATTGCGAGGGAGGCGATCTTGAGCGAGAGATCGCGTCTACCTGGCGCGCCCGTAGATTTATCATTTGTTACGCCGTATAGATATGAGAGCGAGTATTTTTTAAGAGGTAAAGAGAATAAAGAGTTTATGATGTAAGAGAGACACGAAGAGAGGAACTGTTAGTGAGAAGAAATATTATATATATATAGCGATTTTATCTCAGGTTAAGAGAATTGCCGAGGGGGAGTAGATATCGGAGGAACTCGAACAAATGTGTGATCACGTTTATATAATCTGTATATTTTAATTAAATAAACTGAGATATACAAATCCTATTATTAAACTGACTCTCACTGCTTCTGCGATTATTCCGGTACGCGCGATCTAATCGTGGATTATCAAGTTCTATTTAAAAGTCGGTGATATTCGTTTATATATTTTAAGGAATGCTGCATCTATGTAAAATGTTCATTGCTTAATTTTTATTTATTTAACTATCTTGAACGCACTTCTTAATTGTGTATAAAAGTCTGCTAAATTTTTTGTCATTTCAATTAACAAAAATCGCTATTTTTATAGTGTAAAGTATAATTAGCGTCGACGAGCAGAGAAATCGAAGATCTACGCTGGATAAATTTCCGCGACTGGAGGTGATCGAGAAGTACCGACTATCGGTATGAACTTTCTGATCGCCGATGGAAACATCAGATTGCACGAGTTTGTTTCTAATTCTCCCTTTTCCCCAAAAAATATTAAGTCAGAGCGATTGTCTGACTCTCATGTCGAGCATCCTCCGTCCGAGTAATTCGAACGAGTCAGGGGCATTGTTTCTGAAGTTTAGCTGTCGAGTTCCTCTTTGGTACTTATTTAAATCCATCAAGGGTGAAGGTAAACAAAAAGTCCCTAGAACGGGGTCTCATTCACAATCGCTCTTTATATAAAAAATACTCCATCCCCCCTCTATCTCCGATCGGTAGTGGAGGGTAGGTCTATGGTGACCGACAGGTTATGTGCGCGTGATCCGAGCGTAAACATTGCCAGTGTCGCTCGAGTCCCGCGCGCGATTCATAAATTAACAATAATCGATTAAAAGAACATAAGCGCGAATCAATGACACTTGACTTCCTGGCATAGAACTCGGGGCTGCTGCCATGGAGGTGAACGACCAGGAGAGTGATTCCGCGACTTGTCTTCCCGCGGCAGTTGCCAGCGATAACGTCGACGCGGGCAACGATGAAGCGATTCCCGAATCGTCGGCGTGCAACAAGCAGAGCGCCAATAGGTCGGAAACGGAGGACGCGTCAGGGTCTTCCGGCAGTGACGCGGTTGACGCCTGCAAGGAGCCGGGATTCAAGAAGCCGCTTCTGCTCATCGGCCCCAAGCGGGGTAAGATCGGAAAAATTCGGACGGTCAACGACAATGCGGTGTTCTCGCTGTCTGAATTGTCCGCGAGCAAGGAGGCTGCCGAGCCCGTTCAACTGAACGACGCTGATGATAGCAGCGACAGGTGGGAAGGTGCCGCGGAGGAGCATGTCCCGTCTGACGCGAGAAATATTCCTGTACCGTACCTGGAGCCGAAGTGGGGTGGGAAACCAATCTCGGGGTACAAGCTGGAGATTCTCAAGTCGGGGATGATTCTGGAGAAGATCGACTTAACCGAGAGGAGCTTTTACGTGATCGGGAGATTGCCCTCCTGCAACTTGTCCCTCGCCCATCCGACCATCTCGAGGCACCACGCGATTATCCAGTACAGAGCGACCGGGGACGAGAAGAACTCCACGGGCTTTTATTTGTACGACTTGGAGAGCACGCACGGCACATTCTGGAATGGGCATCGCATAAAATCGAGGACCTACGTTCGGTTACATGGCGGCCATATGATAAGGTTCGGCTGTAGCCATAGAAAATACATTCTGCAGGCCCCACTGAACGACCAGGAAGAAGAATCCGAACTGACGGTTACTCAGCTCAAAGTTAGTTTCGTTTAGAATTAAATTCACGCGTGTAATTAGTTTGTTATAATTGTTACAATAATATTTTGCTGTCCATTGCGACTTGTATTCTTGTAAGAGGCAAGAGGCTTTCAAACGTATACTTGTTCGCAGGAAAAACGATTGGAAGAATTGCAGGAGCGAGAGATTAGGCAGAAAGAAGAGGAAGAGGCGAAGGAAAGAGCGAGGCAGGCAGCGGAGGACGAGGGCATTGATTGGGGAATGGGAGAAGATGCCAACGAGGAAACGGACTTGACGGAGAATCCCTATGCTTCTATGGTAGACGAAGAGCTATACTTAGATGATCCCAAGAAAACACTGAGAGGCTGGTTTGAAAGAGAGGGATACGATTTGCAATACCAAGTAGACGAGAAAGGGATAGGCCAGTTTTTATGTTGGATAAAGTAAATATATGAGATAATCTTTTTACGTAGCTCTGCTTTAAAATTTGCGTACATCGTACTTTGACATATCGTTTCTTTTCTTTTTATTCACGTGTGAAACTCAAAACAATTTCAGTTTACCAAAAGAATGCTTCGGCGGTCGAGTCGTGAAAGCAGAAGCCCTCGTCAAAGGAAAGAAGAAAGAATCCGTTGTCCAATGCGCTTTGGAAGCCTGCAGAATCTTGGATAGGCACGGATTATTGAGACAAGCTAATCACGGTACCGTATAATGTGAATAAACGATAACGAATGCAAATTTGATTTCTAATTACCATTGATTGATTACAGAGAGTCGAAAGAAGAAAGCAAGAAATTGGGAAGAGGAAGATTATTACGATTCGGACGAGGATAACTTCTTGGATAGAACAGGAACAGTAGAGAAGAAACGCGAGCAGAGGATGAAACAAGCTGGAAAGTTTGAGGAAAAAGTCGAGACATATAGCTCATTGGTAATGCCAGTTTGTTCTTGCGTCTACATTTTTATATAATATTACAAATTTCAACTAGACGTTTCATTGATATGATTTCAGACTGAGAAACACAGCGAGATTACAAACAAAATTTCACGTTTGAACGCTCGTTTGAGAGACGCACAAGAGAAAAGTGCTAAGGCGGGGGAGTCCAACGAGGATTCGCTGGATGCTTTTATGTTGAGCTTGAATACGTCTACTTTGAGTAAAGGCGACATAACGAAAATGAAAGTAGAATTGCAGAACCTACGTAAAGAAGAAATGAAACTTGTCAAATTAATAAACCTTACGAAACCGGCCAATTTGCCGCCTCTTGTTAGCCAAGAGCAAGCAGAAAACGAGAAGAATGACGTGCAGCAAAGTTCGAAACTTTCTATGAGAAAGGTTTCCCAGCTTGAAAAAAGGCGAAAGCTTTTCGAGGCAAATGTAAGCAATTTACCTTCGTATTCTTTTATTTTCTTACGCAATTCTAACGTGTTTTAGTATTTTACTTATGACGAAAAAATAATATATTTTTCAGAACAAAGGGGAAAGAGATTCATCAACTTTACATAGTGACATGGATAATGAAGAAGAAGAAGAAGAAGACGATCAAGAACAAAAAAATGAAGATGACGTAAAAGAGAAGGAAGACGAGGATGTGAATGTACACAAGTCCGAATGCAAAGAATCTATACCACATAAGGACGAAACGGAATCGAATAGGATAAAAGTCGACAAATCGTGTGTCACGAAAAACGTTAATCAGGAAACGAGGAAACAAAACGTCGCAGACGAGAAAAAACGAAAGAAGGATAGTAAATCAGAGAGGATGAAAAGTGCAAAAAAGCAATACGATCAAGACGTTTACTCAAATGACTATTCTACGTGGGTCCCGCCGCAAAATCAGTCTGGGGACGGCAGGACAAATCTGAACGACAAATATGGATATTAAATTAGCTCTAGCGTTACGTATGTAAAGAAAAGCGATGTAAATACTTCCCCGATCAAGAGTTTGCGTGGCGTTACGTAGTATTAAAAAAAGGACTGTTTATTTTTTACACATGGATCGTATTAAAAATCATATACAATAACTAATCTGGAAAATTCTCTTTCTTTCTCTACTACGTGAAAAAGGTTCATGTAAATTTTAAGTAATAATAAATTAAATTTCTATCGGATAATAACAGTCCATCTTGTAGAGGCCCCTCCACCACCCCCGCCGAATTCGATCGGCGGTCCTCTTTTCTTTACAATGTGATTTTTCACAATTTTATTATTTATATCATTTTTCTTATATTATAAAAATAAAAATATACAATACAATATTTCTCTCGACATTACATATGAAATATTCGGTATGCATACAATGACATGAAATTCTTGCAATGTAAAATACATACATACTGCATGTTTGGAATAAAAAATATCCCAAATGTATTTATTAACGATCTCTTAAAGTGAATCAAATCTACAAAAATTTTAAGTAAATTTATAGTAAAAACTTAACAAACGCATAACAACTTCCATCCTATTATATGCATCCAATTACATTAATTATATTTAATAGTAATACATTGCAGTTATAATGTTATCTATCTTTTTAATTATCGAGTTACGGCCCCCCGTCCCTGTCTACCCGAATCCTTACCTTCCTGTATTCCGCTGTATAGTCCTATCCATTTTCCTGCCTACCCGCGTTTCAACTTTTTGTTAATAAACCTACAAATCTCGTTAAAACCGCGACGCGATTTATGAGGGCGCGAATGGGATTTACTAGGGGTCTTGTTAGTCTCGCACATATGCGAGAATATGTAAAGAAGATAAGAATATAACCCACCCGAATTTTGACAAATAAAAAGAAATCAACTTATTTCGTACGCCACCTTATTTACTCGTACATACTCCTTCAAAAGTGGCCAATATTGACCATTTACTGCGTCGTTGGGCCAGATTGGACCTACCTTTCGTTGCTCCTGGCCATTACAGTCTGATCATTTTGACCAGAGATCAGGAAGGAAGAAAACTCCTTCCACAGTCGGTTTATTATCGTCACCGACAGATATTTCGTACGGTTCGAACTTATGCGAGCGACGATTGTATCAAAATGCACGACCACGTGAGGTTAATTAAAGAAGAAAATTAATTTAAAAATGTACCGTATAAAACTAATCAAATATATTTTTACTTCCGTTATTTATTCGAGAATCAATAATGACTGTCTCTTCGTGACTCAATCTTTAAATTCGAAATTCAAGTATATATATAATATATTTATATGGAAAAAACCATTTACTTCGCGTTATATTAATTCTAATTACATTCCGCGATAAATTAAAATTTATAATGTGCATGAAATTGAACAAGTAATAATTTCGTGAAAATGTTCAAAAAACTAATCGCGAAGACCGTCCGCGAAAATACGAAGATGCGTGTAACTACACACAGAAAAATATATACTACCTGCAAATATTATTTGTTCCAAGTATTTGATAAGTTTATATATCTGCAAATCTATCATAATGTCGTCGCAAGTGTTAAATTTACTCAAAACATATTCTGGTTCTTAGTAAGTCTAGTACTTCAAATAAGAATACATAGAATTATTTGAAGCAAAACAATTTTGTTTCTTCTGATTTTATTGAAAGAAGCATACGGAATTCTTCAATAAGTTTTATAATTTTCTTCAAAGAAGAATACATTCTTTCTTTGAGTATAAGATGGCAAGCTTTTCTAAGACTAGCAACAAGTATATCTTAAAACTATTATTAAGAAAATATTCTTTGTTGAAGCAAACTATTACTTGAACGGAATAAAATAAACTGAATAATTACTTTTCTTGACTGTACAATAATATTTTTCTGTGTGTATAATGCATGTATTCATGTGAGACGCATCTTGAAAGTGTATCGCGAAATACATATACAAAATAAATGACGTGAGACATAGAAGAAAGAAACTTTCCGTATGATAGACAGATCGACAATTGAATATTCTAGTGGATCAAAAATTTCAAATTATGTATGAAAATAACACAAAGTTACCGCGTTTCCGAAAAAATATTAGAATCTCACGTCATTATTAGTTCACTTTATATACAAATTTGTTAATGAAAAATGGATAGACTACAAGATATCAGCTAAACAAATATATTAATAATTATATTCGTCATATTTTGCGTGAAAATATGTGCTGCAATGGAGCACCCAACCCTCCACAATGAAAGCGCGATTACTCGCCTTCGATAGACGAAATATATATTAAAATCAACATGAAATTATACTGTAATCTATCCATTTCTGGTAACGAATTTACAAAATGTTTCAATCTACGATCTACACCCTCAGAAAGGATTTCTGTTACCGGGACAAGAAATATTCTTGACGCATTTATATGTATTTCTCACAATCTCATTTAGTATAAAAATAAGACAATATCGAAATAAAATCAATAATTCCTATTCTCCTCTAGCGAATTAAAAAAGATTGACTAATTATATCGAGACAAGAGTAACTTATATGTATAAACGTAAGTTTATGTATTCTTGCATTTAGAATAAATTTTCCCTCCATCTTACAACGCACGAAGTTGGCACCACGATATTCGACAAAAGACGACACTCATTTTATTCTAGATTTTAGAATTTTTCGTTTATGATTAAAATATTCCTTTCTCCATAATAAATATGATCGGCGCTATATCGATCATATTTTATGATACATTGAAGTGTAATAGCATTGGATCAAAAAATTTTTTCTGTGGGTGTACATTCTACGTTCTACGTTCTACGATCTACGATCTATGATCTAGATGTAGATTCGTTACCTATAAATACAAAAACTTCTCACTCACCGACCTGACGCGCAGCAGCGGAGTTACGTATGTTGATTCTGTAACATAAAAGTAGAGAATTCATTAAAGCCAATGCTCAAGGGAGCTAATATTGAAAGATATAAGTTAGTCTTGTGCGTGTCAAACTTTATTCGGTAAAATTCTTTAATGATCAATGCGCGAAAAATTTTCCGCGAAAGATCTTTGTAAAATGTCAAATTACTTCTTGCTCTCTAATTATTATCTCGAAATTATGGAATTATGAAACAAACATCTCGACAGAACCGGAAAGATATTAATTTTAAACAAGATAAAGAACAACATTTACCTTAAAGTTGCTCCGCCGGTGCCTGATGCCGTTTCCTGGCCTCCTCCTCCTCTCAGGTTGTCTTCTGGCACACTCGGCGAAAACACAAAACACAAACGTCGTTCGCGCGATTTTACACTCCCGTTCGTGAAGCCCGTTTGAAAGTATTCCGTTCCGTCAAGTTCGCCTCCACTTCGAGTCGAGTGTGGCCATCGACAGAAACAGGCATTTAACGAATACACATTCAAACGGGCTTCGAAAAGTCTTCAATTCGATAATTAAACGGCACTCCCGAACGCGACGCGACGAACCGCCGTGCGCGGTTGCGATTCGTCGGGCGACTTCAAATTGTGCGCGATATTCGTCTCGACGAACCAACGCAGAGATCAACGAGATCGCGAAACGCGACAATTACTCAAACGCGATTAACAGCTCTCGTAGGAGACGATCGCGTCGCGTACGAGACGATCTAGAGTCCCGCAGGAAATAATCGCGTTGCGGGAAGCGGCACGAAGACGCGCGGAACGTCCGCCCCGCTCGACTGACTCGCGCCGAATGACACGGAACAATAGACTGTTTTCGAGCGAGGTGTTTTTGCGGCGCTACGTCATTTCTCGGAATCCGCGCTCGGTGTTCGACCGATCGTTGTTTACTTGCGGCGCTACGTCATTTCTCGGAATCCGCGCTCGGTTTTCGGCCGAGGTGTTTACGACGCCGTACGCTAAGCAAAAAATTACACGCGCAACATCTCACTTTCAATTACTTTCGGACGATTGCGTCTCGATTAACCGTTTACCTCAGTTGCGTTTACTGTACGGTGTCGATGTTAATATGTTATAATTTTTGTTCGACGCATCTAAGATTATTTTAAGTACGTACATACCGGATCGTCGCATGGAATCTAACCGTAGCGCGGGACGCGACCAAAATCATGCAAATGCGTAACCCACTTGGCGGGAATTAAGTGGTCACTGGCTACGTAGTTCGCGCCCACAGATGGCGTATCTCGGGCTTGTTACTTCTCTGGTTCATAGATGTCACTGAAGCGTCTTTATCGACGGAGCCAAGAAATCCCGAAAGCTCATGGGTCGTGATATTCGTGACACCGTTCCCGGATTTTCCGTCATCGCGTCGAATTCCCGTTAGAGAAATTTCCTTTCGCCGTGGAGGACGATTAACGTTCGCACAGCTCGGACAGCACTACGCCTCCATTACGCTCCATTAGATTTAGATAAAGAAAAATACATTATAAACGCATAAAAGATTGTCAGATGTATCCTTCGTAACTTTCTCAACTTAACCTTCAAACGTGAAATTCTCTTTGGTTAGGCGATTACACCAATTTTCTATCACGGCTCTTTCACGGTCGATAGAACGCGCGGAAGGATGCCGGCGCCAAATTCCATCAGCGTAGCCGTAATATGTTCCAGTAATATGAATAGAAGCATGGAGGCTCATGCTTTTTTGAGGTAATCGCTCGTTCGTTCCACTCGCGGCGGTTAACCTGTTGAAACGGCAATTGAATAATTGGCACATATTAATTGTCCGATTACAGCCTCTACCTTACACAATTTCCGACGTTTGCATTCTCTTGTAAAATTGTGAGATCTGTAATGAAATTTTTCTTTGCAAGAGTTTGCAGGAAATTGCAGTATTTAATAAGCTTCATTGAAATAAGACCCGTAAAGTATGGTAAACTTTGGCGGAATATTCATTTCAAATTATGATTGTTTCAGCAAAAAGGGATTTAATGTGAAATCATTTGGAACTGGCGACAAGGTCAAACTACCCGGCACTGCACCAGACCGCCCTAATATCTACGACTTTGGAACTTCGTACGACGAAATTTACAATGATCTGTTGATGAAAGACAAGCAATAGTATCCTTTGACACACCTGATATTTCAAATATTAATGTATCTTGAAAGTTTCTATTATTAAGCTGAATGTAATCTAAATAAAAAGTAGGTTCTCTCTGTAATACCATCTTCTATACTAATTGTTCCTTAACAATTAGTATAGTTATACACAGAATGGTTTATTGCATATGTTGGATCGGAACCGTCGGATAAAACCTAGGCCAGAACGATTTCAATTGTCCAAGGATAAGTTTGATATTTTAATTACGTGCGAGGAACGTGTGTACGATCAAGTGATCGAATGCATGGAATCTAGAACTAAGGAAGATAATCAACCTGTGCACTTGATCAATATTGACATTCAAGATAATCATGAAGAGGCTACAGTAGGATCGTTTCTTATATGCGAACTAGTGACAGTGGTATCGCATGTTGTTTTACTTTTGGTTTTGATTGTGAAAGTAATTCCAATTTCTAATGTGCAAATTTTTCTATTTTAGTTGGCGAATAGCGAAGACCTAGACAATGATATAGATGAACTACTCCACGACTTTGAATCTAAGTTTGCAAGAACAATATTGCATACTGTGTTATTTTACTGAAAATCCGTCGCCGATGAAAAATCATGAGGGAGCTGGTGTTTATCAAACTTGAAAATTATTTATAACGAAAGTTAAAGTTATTATGTATTATTTACTGCACACACACAAACACAGACATATGTATCTATATGTATGTATGTACGTATGTATATTCATCCACCGAATCATGTGGACTGAATTTTGACTCGAACGGAGAAATCCACTTGTGCTTCCTACTTAACGATTATTCCCATGGAATCTAACTAATATGGTCCATTGTTGAAGTTGATATTCTAGTTGATTATGAGATTCACATCGCATCATGATTAAACAGAATGTAGAATGATATAAAACTTTAGATACAAAACAAAGATATTGGGAATGAAATATAATAAATGCGGAGGGTATAAAGTGTAAGATACTATAATATTTTAGCGTATATGTACTTGTACACGTGTCATTCACGATTACAATTGAATATAAATCTGCAATATACATGTTTGTACATCTATACATGCAGTATAGCTGTTATAAAGTCAATAGCTTGAGAAAATGCAAAATTATACTTTTCGCACATCTTTTACTCAGTGTTGGTCAAGATGAGCGTATAATCTTCGAGTCTTCTCACGTTTCTTCTTGTTAACGTGCTTGTTTATTGTTTTCCAAGGTTTCTTGATTTCATCAGAATGACCATCGATTGATTCTGTCAAATTAACCGCTGGTCTCGCGTGCCTGAAAATTAAGTGTACCACTCGAATGAATTTTATACATATAATGTGTATATATATATTTCGATCATGTACGACAAAAAGTCATCCGAATATTAGAATTGAAACACATTTCAATAGATCTTATAATTATTGTCGCGACTGTTTAAATAAAGCCAACATTTTGACATTACGTTGTAGAATATTGCAGCGCAGGTCCACGAATCTTTTTCACATGTACATCCTGGAAGAACTTGCGGTCCACGTCGTCGATTGTTACCTGACATCCCTGGTTTGCGCGAACTGTTCGGGGTGGCACGTGTCTGTTGGCAGATATATTGCGACGTCGTGGCGGAAACGTATGGAAACGCTCTTGCTCGAATGTTGGTGGAGCAACGCAGTATCGCAATTTACCGATAACGAAATCCTTTAAAATGTATCTGGCTGAACGTGAATTATCCGGCTGACCATTCTGCGTCATAAAACCTCTATTGTCTGCAAAGAAATGTACATTATAATTATTATAATGTAAACATAAAAGTAATTTATATATATTGCACATGATATAAATACACACGGAGCATCGTACAGCTCTTAAATTTTAATTTTAGTACGTTTGGCCACATGATCGACATACGTACAACCATGTGCGTTTAAAAGTTGCTCCGCGGTTGGTGCACGATTCGAATCTTGTCCCTCGGGTGATGTAGGTAACATGAAGCCATACAGGTCCTCTAGAATATGCCTAGGTATCAATGTAGCCAATAACGTAATTGCAGGCACATGGTCTCGCATCTGATCAATTGGCAGTATGCCATTCAAGATCATCTCTGCTTTTGTAGAAATAAAGCTCGGCATCACCAAGCCTGGGCAATCGCACAATAGTAAATCCTTGTCTAAATACAGCGTTTGAAAATGCTTGGTTTTGCCCGGCGTGGCAGACACTGAAACTTTCTTGTCCATGAGCAAGGCATTGATAGTGGAACTTTTTCCAACGTTCGGATATCCCACCAAACCGATCGTCGTCACTCCATCCGTGTAGGTTTTACCGCCACTATAAATCATTTTAAATAACGTCACGAGATCTTCTCTATTTAACAATTTCGGCGAATTAACTATCTTCTTTGTTTCGTCTCCCAAATCTGTGTCAGAGATTTTTAAATTCTCCATCGTGCGTTGAGCTTCCTCTTGTTTATCGCTATCAACTATATGTTGTATGGGTACAGCACACGCATCGTCGTCGAGACAATCCTCCGCGGTTTCGTATTCAGATTCCGATTCCCGCTCATCAGTACTATATTCATCTTTCTTATCCAAATGATGGTTATCACTTTTGTCTATCGATTTCGCTTCATCGCCGTCCTCTTCTTCAATCGGCTGTTTTTCTGCCGCTAGCGTAGCGGAGAAAAAAGCCACCTGTACATTGATATCTGTAAAATATTTTGCCCACGCTTCTCTTTGCTCGTCCGTTAAGAAGTCCGCTTTATTGAGAAGAATCATGTTCAATTTGTCGGGATTAATTTCTTTAACATAACGCTCCAAGTCCTCGCAGCGAAAGAGCAGTGGATTACGTGCATCTACAATTTGTACAATCACGTCGCTGCGTTCTACCACTCTCCACAATTGTCGCCAGAATTGTAAATTCCTCTCGTAAGGTGTCAATATCAAACCCTGGGCTTCTTGCAACGTAGCTAAATGGCGCCTCCATTCCAAGAACGCCTCTTTCTCAAGAGTGTGCAATTCCTGAGCATTTGTACAACTGTTCCATTCCGGCCTTCTAGGTATCTTAACAAGGCTCTTGCATCTCTCTTGCATCTCTAACACTCTCTCCTTTTCACTCTTGGAGAGCAAGCCGCCACTGCTGGCATTCACAAACTTAATATTTAACTTTTCCGCATGAAACTCTGTCCCCGCGAGTTCGGCGGTCGATAGAAACTCTTGGAACGAGCTCTCCTCTGTAACAGATTGCAAGTTGAGTCGACCCCAATCGTATCCATCGTTAATCTCTGTAGTATGAAGCTGCATAAAGAGGAGGGAAAAAGAATTGAGTAGTAACTATCTCAATGACCTATTGACAACACTCGAGTGAAGAGGTTAAAGCAAATTCATTATTTTACCATGGACGGCTCGTTGATGATCCTTTTAACTTTCCTAGATCCAAATCGATCTCTGATTAAAGATTTTCCCAAGTTACCGTCTCTTCCTTTGCCCTTTTTACCCATGGTCTCTAATCTAGATAATCTCTCTCTTTTGTGAAAACAGCATGTGACTCCGGGGCCTGTTGCCACAATTTACAGAGGTTACGTTTTGGAAAACGTAACCTCAAACGGGGAAGCGGCAAGTTGACCGATGCGCTAGATACAATAAAATGGAAAGTCTCGCCTCTCTCTCAATTATTATTAAAAAAATGAAAGCCATTTATTGATAATTAATAAATAACGCAAAGTGTGTATATCCCTTGAAATAAATCGATGGATATATCGTATTACAATTCATCTTGTTCCTCTAACGTAATTCATAAATCGAAATTCAAATTTCGATGAAATTCATACACGAGGAAATGTTTCTTATCCCTATATGTGCAACTATAAAAACGAGAGCCTATTTATAGTATGAAACATTGAACTCGTTGAATAATCATCGTCATCATCGGTTTCGATCTCTGCATCGGATGTGATCCATTTTCTTACAGAATTTCCCCCGTGATTCGATATTCGCTCAATTATTATATCTGCGTATTATACAAGATCAAAGGAAACCGATATAAATTCTCAATCGGGATAATTGTGACATTGGAATAATTTCCAATAAATTTTATCTAATCGTTATTTCTTAATTATAAAAATAATTATTATATAATATTTACCAGACAGCATGTGTAAAAGCGCCAAGAGAATTATTACAATTTTTTTTGTCAAATCAGTAGCGTGAAGTAAGTCTACAGTTTATAAGCATTAACTGGTCAACTTTATAGGACCGAAGCTATAAATATGAAACTTGTGAATTTGCTGACAACACCTTTGCCCCAACTTCGATTACGCCGTTTAGAAACTGTTGTGTATACATTCCCTTTCGATTCGAAATCCATAAAATGTTATTTGTTTCTTTATGTCACGGTTATCCCAGTTGAGTTGGCTCGTTTACCGTATAGTACATGCGAAAACAGGACAGAAACGAAGGATGCTTCATGTTATTCCGTTTTATTTTAATAATAGATAGACTGTTCCGGACTGACACTCTCGCACCTTTTGGACGACAAACGGCGGACACAGAGTCAATCATACATTCGTGTTCAATTTCTTTTTCGAGATTATGCATCATTCAACGCGACTAACATGTATCTGTCGAGCTCCGTGTACGGAACAAGAATCTCCTCGCAAGGCAGCTTGTGAACAGTTTCTATCGGAATAATATTCGTGTCGTCGATCTCTAATGCATTTATATTACAATTTCGCTTATCTCGAGAAAAAGCTGTTCATATCATAGCAAACTGCACCACACAAATCAACTCAATTCAGAATAAATCCAAATCTGAATCAGCGACTCGTTTTCTCTTTCTCTCACTTCTTTCTTCTTTGAAGAAGAAAAAAGTTTAATTAATTCCCTGTACAATCGATCCACGTAGAACCAGCATAGAGCGCGCCCAATCGTTAGCTCCTTATAGGCGAATCGTGAAAAAAAATGTATTTATATATTCTCCCACGTGTGTGCACGTGTCTGTGTGTGTATGTGTATGTAGACACAATACGAACATGGTTATTTTCGCACACATGAGTAAGAGTCGAGGACGCCGGCACATTATCTTATATACTGACATAAGCCAAAGTTTCACTCAACGGGCCATGCAAGACCGTACGAGATACACGCACATTGTTCTGAGGAATCTCTTCAATAATTGTCCCTTCCTCTACCTCCTCTCGACTGATCGTTGTCACGTCCTCTACCGCGATTACTAAAGCCACTCCTGCCGATATTGTCGCCACCGCCACGGCTCATGCCGCGACTGGGGCCGTTCTTGCCAAAGTTGCCAAAGCTGGAGTTGAAGCTATTCAACTGACCTTGGGGATTTTGACCGCGGAAATTGGGCCCGAAGCCTGGTCGGTCGAAGTTGATCGGAGCGACGTTTGGCCCGCGGAAGCTGGGCGGCCCCTGAAAACTGTTGCCAAACGGCGGCGGGCCCTGATTCGGTCCAAATGGCAGTATCGGGCTCGGTCTAAAGTGATTCGGGCCGAAATTACCGTTGGGCGGTGGCCGAAAGTTGGGCCCGAAACCACCGGGCGGCGGTCCATTGGGACCAAAACCCGAGTGTATACTCGGATGGTGCGGCATCATATGCGGTGGCATCGGACCATCTATGCCGGGCATACCGGGATGCGGTTTGCCCTGCATGCCAGGATGCTGCGACATGTTGGGATGCGGCACTAGGCTCGGTATCGGCGGCGGCATATTGGGATTAATATTTTGCATGTTGTGATGATTGGACAGATGAGGCATGCCGATCATATGACCGTGTATACTGTTACCCATACCGCCAGGACCCATCGCTATGCCATTGTCACGCTTGTCGAAACTGTTGCCGGCGAACGTGCCGTCCAATTTGCCACGTGAGCCGTCGACTTTCTCGTCGTCCCAACGGCCACCGTGCTCCCGCTCGTCGTAATCGTCATCATCGTCATCATCCAGAGACTTGGACAACAGAAAACCACCGATGTTGCGAAAGTCCTTGTCCGCGAAACTGTTGCTGCGCAAATCGTAGTCGTTGCGTGAACCAGGTCTGCCAGGACCAGCGGATATGTTGAATCTGAGATCCTCGTCACCACGACTGCCACTCCTCGTTGGATCAATGTGAAGGCCGCTCCTCCTGTGATGATCCTCGTCCTGGCCACTGTGGAAGGAATTGCTGTCCGCGGCGAGAAGATTCGGTTTGCCAATGCCAAACCTCAGATCGGTGTCGCTGGATTGCGAGTCCTCTGTAATCACGCCTCCAAAGACCGGCTGGTGCATCTTGGATATGCGATCGCTAGCTCCGCCGTCGCTCCAGCCGATCAACTGATCAAACTTGCGTTTGCCGCCGCGATTCAGCGATTTCAACAGCTCCGGATTCTGTGCGAATTTAGAGCTGGGCAAGGGCGGCGGCAAATCTACGTCGGGCACTTTGGAATAATCGATCTCGCCGTCATCCTGCAGATACTCCTCGGCCTCGTCCACGTTATCCGGTGGACCCACCACATCCCGTAATTCTTCTATTTCACCGGAGAATACCAACTTATTTATGGCATCGGTCCCTTTACTGATCGCTTCTGCCAGTTTGGAGCCAGCTGAAAGATACGAATGAGTTTAAAATAACCGCCTAACACTGATTGCATCTATTTTACCCAAGTGTGCAGCTCACCTTCCACGGGAATCATTTTCCCATACAATATAATAGCGTTGGGCGTAACTTCGTTCAATGGTACAGCGCCCGGCGTTGTCTCTATTAATTGATTGACGAATGCATTAAGTGCTTCAACCTGCTCAATATCCTCGGCTTCCATTTCGTTCCACTGCGCTTGGAAATTTCGCGGTATCGGTTTGCTATACGGAACTTTCTTGTTGGCGAATTTCTTGCTCTCATCCACCGCATGATCTAAATCAAGACCCGGAATTCCGCCGTTTTTGTCCTCGGATTCACAGTCTGCGTTGATTCTATCCTCTGGTCCCATACCCGGTATCACCGCTGCTTCATCAGCTAGAGAAAATGAGAGAGAATATTCTCGAGTATTATAGTAGACTTTATATCATTTTATATAGAGGGTTGAAATAACGTTGTGAAACATTCCATACCAATTTCATGATCATCGATACCGGCCGAACCTGCCGGTAATGTATTGAGATTGTACTTGTCCCTCATCAAATCTCCCGGTCTGTTACGCGTCCAAAACTTTGATGTGTGATCGTTACTGCCAGAACACAAAATATGTCCCAGTGGATGCCAAGCTAGTGTCCAAACTATGCTATCGTGAGCCTGTTCTATCGCCCCCACTTCCTTGTCCGCTCTGAAATTCAAAAGTTATCCAAGTCATTGCAATGTCAATTCAATTCAAGAAAAATACTAACAGCGATTATATAAATTACCATCGGATCGTAATCAGGTGAAAACGACGATACATACCCAACGTGCCAGAAGAGTATGGCGCCGTCACTGCCTCCGCTACAGAAAAGTCCTTCGTGGCTTGGATGCCAAGCGACGCTAGACGCCTCTTTCTTATGGCCACGGAAAGTCTGAACTTCTTGACTAAGATTCCTGAGATCGAAAAGTTTTAAGAGATGATCTCTCGATGCAGTGACCAACCAGTTACCGTTTTCATTCCATTTCACATCCATCACGGTCGACTTGTGCGCATGTAGAGTCGCCAGAGATTGCCCAGTCTTCGGATCCCAAAGTTTCACTGGCTGCTGATTGTCTTTACTGCCAGAAATGACTAGACTCTTTTGTGGATGCCAATGCACGCACTTGACATCAGCACCGTGACCTGTGGAAAGAATACTATAAAATGCTATATACAATACTAACTAAATACACACAATATACTTGTATAAAATATAAGAACATATATGATAAAGATAGTAACATATATGATAAATATATAATTTGTGAAAGGAATAATAGTATAATTTATAAAAATGTGTGCCAAAACCAAGCTATTTAAATGATAGAATAAACGAAGATGATGAATTTAATAGAAAAATACGTTAATAAATTAAATGAAAGATTTATATATACCCCTGAGAATTCGTTCCTCGTGACAGCGAAGAAAGTCCCAAATTCTGACAGTCCCGTCATCACTGCAGGTTGCCAATTTGTGATCCGTTGGGCTGAAACTACCCGCCCAAAAAAAAGTTATATTTGAACAATGCGTTATCATATATGAAATTGATCAAAAATTGTATTAATATTTGCCGACGTTTATAACGAAAAATCATAAATAAGCTTATCAAATGGTTCGCGGGATACTAAACAAGTATTGACCGTTTATGAGAATACAACATTGTAACGTATCGCAAATTTATATCATCAATTTTAGAAGCAAAAGATGAAATAATATTGTAGCTTAATACCTTGAAATGGCTGTTGTCGTATTTGTGAATTTTTATTGAAATTGATTTTACAAAAAATTAATTTTGTTATAGCAAAGTGAAGAAAGACCTAATAAGAAAGACTGGTAATGTAGTTATCGTATATTGTGAAGAAATGATGTAAAAAGCATGATACATCTTACGGACATTGTTACAATATGCTCGCTGGTCTTTTGAGTCAAACATTGAATTGCCTACATTTATTACTGATTCCTCCATTATTTTTATTACAACTACCACATGCAATGCTGACATAGATGTATGTATGTAAAAGAAACAAAAAGTAGAAAATTATAATTTCTTTATTTAAATTGTAGCTATACAGATGCATAATTTGAAGACAAATCTTCCCCAATTTCCTCTAAGTGCATTGAACGTAATATATCTCAAATCACGATAAGAAATTAATGTTCGATAGGTGTAAATTATAATTAAATGTATATCAAGTTGTCATTTTATAGTTTGCTTCCCTTTGATGATTCTCCCTGTGTTTGTTGCAGATATTGAAAGCAATATACGCGTGGAGAGGCAGGAAAGAAATACCAGCAAACGTGTACACAGAGCAGTACACACATGTGAGTAAAGTATATTCCCGAATTGTAACTTAAAACGGAGCAAACGTATAATAAAGAACATATAGCCGAACCTTATGAATACGTCATTGTGAGGAATAGACAGAGATCAGTAATAAAAAAGGAATCTTTATATGTATAGATATATATATATTGTAAATAAACAAAAAACCATCCGCGACAGTCATATCTGGCACTCAAGTAAAAACCCATTACTTGTCAAACAGCGAAGCAGTTTCATCTTGATAAAACGAAGATTGATTTTTGATGCCACATGACCACCGAGTGATGTATCAAGAGCAACATTTTTCAAAATTTTACGTTTTTATTACACAAAAAAATGTCCGAAGTGTACATGAATTATGTCTTATATTTGTCTGTTACACTCTCCCTCTCTCTCTCTCACTCTCTCGCGCTCTCACTCTCACTCTCGCTCTCGCTCTCTCTCGTCTGCGAAAGGGCACAAGTGACACATAAAACTAAAGATAAAATATTTTATTTTCATAGCCATGCAATAATTATGTCTTTATTTAAACTTTATTGAAACTTAAATGATATAAAGAAGGACACAGGATATTTCATCTTTTTATTTATCATTATATGGGAATCTCGACTAGGTATTGCCATATGTATATATATATTTTTTCTTTTATTCATCTAAAGCATACATCTTTGCCGAATAAATAATCTAGCCACATAAATAGCTTAAAACGAGAGCCATAAGGACCTAATAGCATTATAATAACTTAATTAAAATTTGTGCCACTTTGATGTGTAATGAGCGCATTATCGATATGGAGTAGTTAGTTAATCGAGAGTTAGGTCCCCAGGACTCTACAGATACAAATCATAAATTGTATTGTCGATACGCGAATATACTGTACGCAAAAAATTTACACTGTCCTTGTGTATTAATTTTTATGTCGCGATAAAAAATGGGGTAAAAATATTTACTTATTATTTTGCAAATTGAATTCAGATGACTTAAAAAATATAAACAATATTAAGAGAAATTTAAAACTATAATTTGCCACTATATACCGAAAGTATTTTATACGACTGGAAACTACTTTCCATTCCGAAAATCTGTTAATTCGGCAAAAGATATCAAAACTTTCTCCCACGAATTAAATTTCAAGGCATTTAACAGTTAACGTTTTTCACGAACATGGTTCATTCCATGGTGAAGTCACGACGGACGTTATATCTCATTACGTTCGATCCAATGCTTTATATCGAGACATGTTAAAAGTTCACCTGTGTACCCATACAAGAATCACTATTGCTCTGCCAGAAACGGCACAAAACCAGAAAAGGAAGAGAAGAAGAGTCACGTCCGATATCCTAACTACGGCAAGGATGGACCGATCATCGGCAACAGTGACGCAAGAGACGTAAGGACTAGTGTGGTGGATGATATACCTGAGTCCTCTAATCGCTTCTTTGTGCGCTTGAAACATCTTGACATTGTTCATGTTGCTCTGCCAATATTTCACGTAGCCCGCGTGGTCTCCTGTTACCATCCAGCTTTCATTGTGTGACCATACCATTGTCCTCACTGGGCTGTCATGTGCCTAAACAGACAAATTTATTTCAACTTGTAGTATGCGATACAACCGAAATATTTATTAAAAACTATATCCTTTACAGCAAGTTAATAAATCGACATTTTGTAGGAGCTGCTCAGAACTAGAAATTGCAATCGCAATCACAAAGTTTCACCTTTCGACATTTAATGAAATAACATTCAAAATTATTATACAAGCGTGTTAATTGTCTTGGAGACGTAATTTTCAATCAATTAATTGTAAACACAAACGCATAGCACAAAATGTACCTGCAAAATAGTTTCGAAATTGAAAGTGAGGCCATTCCACAAAGTAAATTCTCCACTCGAAGCGCCGGTGACGAGACGTCTACCCTCTGGTGTCCAAGCCATACAAAAAATTGGACAACGCATTTTATTCGTAGCCGTTTTTACGAACCTCGTGGTAACTGCATTTATTGGATTGTCAATATAACTTGGTGGAGGGAGTAAATCGGGATAATATATTACATCTGGCTGCAGCGCGCGACGATCCCTATAGTCTCGCTGCCATACTCGATTCTATAAAAAAAAAGTTAGACACGAGTTAGACGTTGAAATTGCAGTATTTCAATAAATAGTGCGACGAGAGTACACTTACTTCTAAACTTTTAATGATGGCCGAATTGTAATCAACTGTCTTTCGCATGACGGATTTCCTGAGTCTCTTTCCATCAAATTCATCTTGCAAAGTATCTTGACCCCCAGCGACAATTTTTGGGGCGTGATAAGGTCGAAACGGCTTGAAGAAACCGCGATTACTCTCTCGATGGTTTGCATACCGATGCTGATAGTTTCCCGATGTGTTTATAGTGGTTAAATTCGGCGGTGGCGCCGACAAATTTGGAGTCGTCGGTGGCGGCACAGACATGTTGGGTAAGCTTACGGCTGGCGGCGGAGTTGCAAATTGAGTATTCGCAGACATTACGATAGAGAGAGAGAATATAAATACAGGCAATTTTCAATTAAACGTTGTCCAACTTGAACGAACAACGAGGGTCAGACGTGTTTCATGACGGTAATGGACCTAACGTCGGTTGATGGCTCCATTCTGGAAGAGAATCCTGCAAAAACAAGTATTCAAAATACATTAATCTTCATCGTCGACATAAAATACACTCTAGAAACACTTCTCTTTTGAGCATAGTAAATTAACTATTGGTTAACAATTGCAATTTTTCAGCAATCTATTCTATCGAATCACAAGTACCTAGATGAAAGATCATTAGGCAATAGTAACATAATTACACATTGCATTCTTTGTTCATCTACTTATTTAATGCTTATTAAAATCGTCCCAGCTTGTAATGATTTCTGGTGAAAAAGATGCTTTCGAAAGGAGCCTGTATAGGTATTCCTCCTGCTATCCATTGACTCAAACGTAAGAATTGTATTTCTATCGATAGAAAAAGAGAGAGAAATTGCTTTTCCAATGATAATTGTAAATGAAATAGCCGATTGACGAATCGAGCGGGACAAAAAGGACACGTACACGTCACGTTACTCCATGTAGCACACGGGATAAATCCACAACGATGTCCAACGATGAAATGTAGGATTCCAAAAGTTTTCAGTCCATTATCGATCGACTGGAGTAGTCGAGCGGGATTATAGCGTCGATTCGACCAACGTTTACGAACTCAAAGTCGCCTTCTTTCCGTTGACGACGCGCGGAACGTGGAGAACGTACACACAACCACCAGTTCGGCTGCCACGCTTTCGCGGATCCTCGTATCGTCTCGAAACGCTCTCGAGCTTCGCTCGCGGCTAGACGCGGTCGATCGTAGACTAGAGACAGAGAGAAGGATAGAACGAAAGGGAGAGAGCCTTGGATGGAAACGGTGAGAGCTAGGGTCGCCAAGCCGATCGCCGCAACATCCAGCTCGAGGTGTAACAGACGAACCGCGAGACTATCGTGCGCTCGCCGCGGACGCCATTACTCTCTCGCTCTCTTGGGCGATGACATCCGCTTCGGCAGCGCGAGGCCGTGACCGTAGCCGCCACTTCCGCCGGCGCATAATTTCCGTTTTTATCACTAGGAACTCTAGGGGGAGAGAAAGTCGTGAGGTCGGAAAAGTTGTCCCAATTTTTTAATTACGAGTTTCGGAACGCAGTCTGTCGTGTGCGACGAGTGTTATAATATAAGCGTTTTCTCACGCGGATAAAAAGAAGTGGATACATACGAACAGAGAGAAACCTGAGAGCGACCACGCCATAAGGTTTACTTGGGACCGTGGCCGCCACCCAATTTCCCCTCACCGCGCTCGCTTGGGTCCCCCTCGTCCTTAATTCTACATTACGCTCCGTCCATATATTCTTACGTCCATGGTCCATGTTATAAGCATTTTCTCATGTTACGAGAGTATTTCGCGCGAGCAGACACTATAATTACGTCATTGATTGAACGAAATCCAATAGGAGAAGACGATTTCTAGGGACTCTAGTAACAGCACATCTCTAGAGTTGGACCAATACGGGGATGCGACGCGACAGACCTCTATGTCTCGAGAACTAACCAATCCTGACACCCCAGCCCAGACCAGCCCGGATAACGGTCTCGGTCACGTTTTGTATAATTTGGAAAGCAGAATTATCACTAAGCATGGCGGTAAGATTTTTTATTTATATTTGCCATAATTATATCTGCCATAAGTATATTTATCCAGATGAAAAATGATTCGCTCTCCTATAATCTCGTTATTACGTTATGACAAGAAAAACAAGACTTTTATCCACGCTCCCCGATTAACCTGTACCTCTCTTACTATACATGCCTTTATGTCTATACACACAAATAGAGTTTTATTTGCACTATGCTATGTATTTATGCTTGTTTTATGATATAATTATGTTGCGTATAGAAATATGTATACCGCTTTTGTAAAAGAAGACATAAATATTGAATATCGATTGTCATAGCAACCAATTGTTTGATCAATTTGACTGCAATAATTTGTCAATTATATAAGGAGAAATGTAACTACTATGCCTTTCAGATTGTCACTAATGTGCAAGAGGTCCGTGAGATCACCAAGATAGAGCGTATCGGTGCCCACTCTCATATCAGAGGTCTAGGATTGAACGATAGTTTAGAGCCGCGCAATGTAAATATCCTAGATAATTTCTATCAATTGTAAACGACACGATATAAAAAGGAAAATTGATGGTCATTAGGTTTCCCAAGGCATGGTTGGCCAGCTCAAGGCACGTCGAGCTGCCGGCGTTGTCATGGAGATGATTAAGGACAGTAAAATAGCCGGTCGCATTATTTTATTAGCCGGACAACCCGGCACAGGAAAGACTGCCATTGCTATGGGAATGGCGCAAGCTTTGGGCACGGATACTCCTTTCACAGCAATGGCTGGTTCAGAAATTTACTCTTTAGAGATGAGTAAAACAGAGGCGTTGACTCAAGCCATCAGGAAGTCTATCGGAGTTAGAATAAAAGAGGAGACGGAGATTATAGAGGGTGAAGTAGTAGAGATTCAAGTTGACAGGCCAGCAACTGGAATTGGAGTGAAAGTCGGCAAATTGACATTGAAGACTACCGAGATGGAAACAATTTATGATTTGGGAAATAAAATGATTGATTCCTTAATGAAAGAGAAAGTTGGTATATTTAACAGATTAAGCATCTCTTGTTTAACTTGGATTTCTAATTTTGTTTTCTATCACTCTTAGGTACAGGCTGGCGATGTCATTACGATTGACAAAGCCACGGGAAAGATCAATAGACTTGGACGATCCTTCACCAGAGCTCGAGATTACGATGCGACGGGTTCGCAAACGCGTTTCGTGCAATGTCCAGAGGGCGAGTTGCAGAAACGCAAGGAAGTTGTGCACACCGTGACATTGCATGAAGTTGATGTGATAAACAGCAGAACGCATGGCTTTTTAGCATTATTCTCCGGAGATACCGGGGAGATCAAATCGGAAGTGCGAGATCAGATAAACGCTAAAGTTGCGGAATGGCGAGAAGAAGGCAAGGCAGAAATAGTTCCGGGTGTACTCTTTATCGATGAAGTGCATATGTTGGATATTGAATGTTTCGCATTTTTAAATCGAGCATTGGAGAATGAAATGGCTCCGGTTGTAATTATGGCAACGAATAGAGGTACAAATACGAATAATCAACTCTATTGTTATGTTAAACTATATCTATGTTATTTAACTGTTAAATCCACATTTATGTAGGTGTCACAAGAATCAGAGGGACAAAGTATAGAAGCCCCCATGGAATTCCTATTGACTTGTTGGATCGTATGATTATCGTCCTCACGACTCCGTACCAAGAAAAGGATCTAAAAGAAATCTTAAAAATAAGATGCGAAGAGGAAGATTGCGAAATGGCCGACGATGCTCTCACCGTATTAACGAGGATCGCTTTGGAAACGTCGCTGAGATACGCGATACAGCTAATTACGACGGCTTCTCTCGTCAGCCGCCGAAGAAAATCTACAGAAGTACGTAGGCGATGTAATGTCGCTGATAATGCACTTCATGATACCATATGTATTGTAACGTTTCAATTTCTATATAGGTCAGTATCGAGGATGTCAAGCGTGTCTATTCTTTATTTCTTGATGAGAATAGATCTACGCAATTTCTCAAGGAATATCAAGACGATTTTATGTTCAATGAATTCCGTAAGTTGTACCATTATATCTGATCGTGAGTATATAATTTGTACTTGACTTTTATAAGTATTTAACTATTTTAGCTGCTGAAGATAACATGGACGTTTCTTCATAATACATTGTAGTACAATGTACAAAAAAATCACCTTTTTTAAATTAAGTTACAAGTTACAAGAATTAATTACAATAAAAGTTTTTTAATGTAAAGATAGTGGAAATATGTATTCTTCTCTGTCTCGCTGTCACTATTATACATATACATATAATACTGCATATTATTTTTAATTATACATGTTTTGCATTATCCTCTCTATCTCTAAGCTAAGCTTTTAAACGTCTTGAATCACAATCAGTAAGGTAAATATACATACAAGTAACTTCGTATATACAATATTGTACAAGTCTGCTTATTAATTTTGATTTAATATCTTAAAGACAACAAATGCATACTTTTGATGATAAAAGTATTATAATTAACATATGTAGAGGTCTGTTTTTGGTGTAGTGCTTTTAAATTAGACAGCGAGTACTTGCAGGAGGTTGTTGTGATATGAAGAAATGATGAAGAACGCAGAGCGCTTTTTCGCAGAGTTTCAGTACAGCTTGTATTCTCCGAAGATGTACGCCTCCAATAAATATTACTTGATTACATAATTTAAAGCATTTACATCGTATTAGATCTTTTCTTGGATCTTGCTGACTAGAAAAAGACAGAAATCAATATTAATTACCACGATAATGCAGAAAGTCGCTTTTCTGAATTACGTAAAAAATTAGTTTTCGTGCAACCATGTACGTTCGCGCAACATTCACGAATAAGATATATTTTACAATTCAGTTCATGTACACCGGCTTGTTACGCGCGTTGCGATCTGCTGATATAAAAGGAAAAGAGAAAGTTGCGTAAAATAAGAGTTGGTTGCAAAAACAAGATTTCGTAATTTTATTTAACTTCTTCTTTTATTATAGGATTATTATACTTACTCGTAATCAGCTTTATGCCACCTTCCGGTTTGGATGATTGGGTCTTCTTATCTTTCGATATAAAGCCCAAGCCGTAGCCAACTTTGTACACGGGCAATGGAATTACTGTTGATGAAACGGGTATCATTACTGAAAATTAAACAAAATTTTTTTTATGTAGATAATCATAAAGTACACTTTTTATCAATTATTTTACAAAAGATAGAGTTTCAATATTCAAAAATTTATAAAATTATTACAAGAATTAAAAAACAGGTAGCAACTAAAAAAAATTTATGTGCAATTTCTAGAATTTTTGCTTTTTTATTAATCATAATACATACAAAAGGATCGATATTGATAATATTGATTTTCGCGATTTTAGGAGTCGTGAAAAAAAATAAAAAATTTCCACAATTCACAAAGTATCAGAAGAATATGATTTTCATGGAAGTTGCACTATCTATAAAAGATTCTAAGAATTATAATTCTGAAAATCTGAAATTACGAATTGCAAAATTTAAGAATGATCTGAAATATACATATATATTTCTCAGATTAAATGCACACATTTGTCTCTCGAATGATTAAATTATCAATGCTTAATAATTTGCATTATCTTATTCGATTGTCAATAATCGGTGTAAATTTTCATAAACAAGTATATTAAAGCGAAGAGTATTATAGTGAAAGTGAATCACTCCACGTGCAAGAAAAAGTAGAAAGTTGGGACGGTCGAAAATTGAGCGACGGAAATGTCAAGACGACAAGCAAATGTCACGTCTACAGCGATCGCGTGTCGTTTGCGTAATTAAGAGCTCTTTGTACCGCAAATATCATACCGAATCGAATATCTATATCAATTTATTTAATCGCAACACCGGCATGTGTAAACGGAGCAACGTAACAGTCGTGCATTTCATCCTATATCTTCGCTGGCATTCGCATCTGATCTATATTGCCCAGATCTCGTTTGCGTATACCACAATGTGCATTATAATAGCTGTATCCGTTCACCCTAGAATGAATTCAAGTGTACACCTACTACGCGGTGTTCCACCACAGAGAAATCCCTTCGAATTGTTCACTCGAGCGACGATTGCACTTGGTTGCAGCGAGAAACGCATCTGTCCCCCTCCCCCCCCCAACCCCCTCTTGCGCTGTAACGACAATTCAAGGACACGAAGTTACATATATGTAACTTCTATTAACACCTTTTACATGTGGGCGTTTTCCTTATTTAGCGATTCGCCTTTCCAACCGCTCGCGCCGGCGGCAAGAAAGATTAGAAAAGATATCGCTGCGCTCGTTCGCGTAGAAACATTTCAAGAAATCGGAAAATCCAAATGACGTTCGCATAACAATAAAGAGATCCGGATCATTAAGGCAATGACGAATGTCCCGCGTCAATAAGGTGCGATATATGTAGACCTCGTTAATTGAAACCTACGCGTTTATCTTGACTGACGTCACCGTCCCGTTCCTCTCACCTGTCGAATATCGGTTCGCGCAAATTCGGAATCCTCGAGGGAGATCGCTCTTTATATGGTCGGTAACATTGCGCCTCGGGTCTTTCCTTTTTGTTAACACACATTTATCGTCAAGGTGCAGGAGATGCGGTCGATGTTTATAGGAGAAATCAGCGCAGCACGAGAGAAGGATCTCCTGAGGTGCGATCTCCTGGCGCTAATTAAATCCTGGTAATTATTTTAGCGAAAGTTTCTCTCCGCATGGAAATATTTCCGTGCGCTGCGCGTTAGTGGATTTCTCTAATTTGAAAATATATTTTCAAATTACAAAAATTTTCAAACACTCGTTCATACGTGCATCGCGCTGATATTTCGACTCGTGCGAGACAAAGCGTAATTATTCTCTCTGCTATTTGCAAAAAAAAAACTGCAAAAGGATCATCCTTGTCGAGATAAATTAACACATCAGGATCGCCGGTTGCCAAAGCCATTAGAAAACTCAACCGGCTCGTGGGGCAATTTCTAATGCAGGGTGGAAAGAGGATCCATTTTTTATTAGTGCTTTTAGAAAAAGTCAGACTAAAGACGTGTGGAAATAAATGATGTGCATTGGAAAACATGTGACTCGTATACGTGCCGCAACCCGCGTTATTATTCGCGCTGACACACGCAAAATCTTTCTCTCTCTCTCTCTCTATCTTTTTCAAGCGAAAAATACAAATAGTATTTAAATGAATTTGCAACGCATTCAAATGATACACAGATCCTTCGCTTACCTGGTTCGAACACATTATCCTCGTTCCTCTTGTAAATCGTGGGCTTGGCGTGCACCGCTACGATCGCGGCGATGACGCAAAGGAGGACGATGGTCCAGAAGGTCCTCATGCCTGTCTCGCCGCGGTCGGCTGTCGCGATTTTGGGAGAATTGTTCGAAAAAAATCTTTTTTCGCAGATTCAGTCCCGCGGAAGAGAAACACCTCACGCGGCGATATCAGATATGATACTAGTACGCTTGGCGCTCGCTCGCAGTGGACCGAAGTAAATGAAAACACTTGCCGCGAGTGGGGCAACTGTGACGATAAGGAAATTGACGCAATCCGTGAGAGAAAGAGAGATCGCGGCTCTGTGATTGTGGTCTCGCACGCGACAAAGAGACGAAACAATAACTTGGATAAAAAAAAAGCGAGAAAGAGGAAGAGCGGTGGATCTCCATCTGGATCTCACGTACCTTTCTCTCTCGCGTGAGAGAACGCGTGAAAGTTGGACTTTTGTGCCGCCGCATTACGTTCCTTGAGCTAAATCGATCTCCATCCTTCTCTTTACGTTTTCGATTAAAAGAGATTTTCCTTACGGTAACATTTTTTTTCATTTTCTCTTTTCAGCGCTTCAAAACGCGGGGCATGTTTGCAACGTACATTTAATTAGTGCAACCGTTACAGATTACCCTCGTGCAAAGAGATATTCGTAATATCCCATACAGCACCTTGCTTGTGTCACAGTTCACCTTCGAGCGGAATAAATCGTGGGCGTAACTTCGTCTCAAGTAAGTCTTACATGTTTTCACAAGAAAATAGAGTAACCGTGTATCTACATATACGCGAATCGTATCATTACTCCCGAACATCGTTACAATCCAATGTAGCACGCATGTCTAAAAGACATCTTTAAGTCGTCTTTTAAATATGTATGTCTAAAAGTCAACTTAAAGATGTCTTTTAGACATGCGTGCTGTATTGGATTGTAACGATGTCCGGGAGTAATGATACGATTCGCGTATGTAGATACACAGTTACCCTATTTTCTCGTGAAAACATGTAAGACTTACTTGAGACGAAGTTACGCCCACGAGTTATTCCGCTCGAAGGTGAACTGTGACAGAAGCAAGGTGCTCGTGAACGATGGCCAAGGAGCGTCAAGGATTTCTATTAATCATTCGTTACACACGTCTTTCACTTTTGCACCAATGTATACCTAATACATGTACACGGAAGTTGAAAAAACACGAAAATACAGGAAATCTAACTTTTTCGTTGCAAATGTTATACGTTTCGATATAATTTCATCAGGGATAATATATGAATTAAATCAATTATTCATTATGCATATATTTAATGATAAAAAAAATGAAAAGAAACTCCGATATAGGATTAACTAATATAGGTAAAGTTTGGTAATCAGCGGTCGTGAATAGCTTAGTAGTGTAACAATGGAAACTGGGTTAAAAAGTGAAAGGATTCAGATTGGACAAGGAACGGGGCCGTAGAGTTCTATTCGAGCTTTCTATTCATTCGACGACAGTTTTGCGGTGCCCGAGAGGCGTCTTCTCCACTTTTTCACACTGAAAGCGGAAAAAATTGCAAGTAGTTCCGAGAGCGAACGTTGCGTCAGCAGGAATAGTCGAATCTTTCTCCTTTTTGCTACCTCTTCAGCAATCTTTCACCACGTGACGCGTAGATGGAGGACTGTTGAGAAGACATCGAATTATGATTATACCCAGAAAAGTTTTTTTTAACTGATATTAAAAGTAGTATTCAAACTTATCTTTCCCGTCGCACCTTTTAGACAGATAAAAATAGCATAGGCGAGTACGAAACTATATGTTATTTTATAGTTCTTCTAAAACGGTTTCCTCGTATAAAGGCCTCGATGTTACAATTGTAGGAAGCATACGAGCAAAATCGGTTACGATAATATTACGTAAGATATCTGAAAATTCGAGATGATCGTACCGTCAGAACCGTTTACACGGGTATGCACTTAGTGACGGCACAATAGACAGTCGATGACTAAGTTGCATTTCCGGCCTGGGGAAAGAAATTCACCCTCGAATGGGCACGTCGATTTTGCTCAAATGGAGTTGGTTTATTATAAGAATAGGAAGGATGTTTGCGAGGAAAAGAATGATTTGAACGAACAGCATCGTTCGTCGCGTAACAGCGTTACAGGTGCGAAAACGATATACGTGTCGCTGACAAATAACTGAGCGGAAATTCCGCCTCGTCTCCCCCAAGCTCACTTCGGATGGGAATCGAAGCCGAAAGAAGCCGAGGAGGGTGAAGAAGTGGCGCAACCCTTGCAACAGCCGAGTCTTAGCGCGTTAATTGCAAGTACTTCCCTCCAGGGGAAGCATACCGCATACGGATATCTACGTATGTAGACGCAGGGATGACTCGCGGCACAACACCCCATTTCCCTTTCACTGCTCCGCTCGCGCGAGTCCTTTACTTCGCTGCTGGTTAAAATATTAGGATTTCCCCGAGGTCTTGTACGTGTGGAGAGAGTACCATCGACCCTCGTTGTCCTCCTCGTAAAGTTCTCGTGGAGTCGCTCGAAAGTCCGAATCAAAGCCTTACTCCCCTATTCACGTGCTCGGTTTCACGTGTATGCACGAGTTACTGCGTGGGCAGACACGTGAGTTGTCACGCCTATGAGGGTAGTCGTTACATCTTTGTTGAAGCAACCACCGAATACTCAGCGAGAAGAATTTCTACTTTACGAAGAAGATGAGGTGTAACGACGTTCCGATTATTCACTAAATATTTGAAATATTCAAGAGACTTCGTGCCTCTCTTATCTTTACAATAAAGCGATTGTATATGTGTATACATATATCTTTGTTAATTTAGAAATAAGTTTAATCTGTAGATAAACCGGGCGTGTTCCTCAACGACGGATGACGCCAGTCGAGCATTTAAGAAACGTGGAGTCAGGTTGTTAATTATTCCTGGAGTTCGTACCAACATCGACGCGATGTCAAACTTGGCACTTTGGGGCGCGATTATATTATTGTATCCCGTGGGAGCGTACCCGATGCTATAGTCCCGTGATTTACCACATTCCCGGAGTCCATATACCAAGTATATGCTTAATAGAGATCGCATTTAGCAACTGCATAAATCAAACTACATTATGTACTCTCGATGCGTTTAACGCGCACACATACTCCAAATGTAAGTGTGTCTATTACATTAACATACGTCAATATCATAATCATCGTAGGAGACACATCTGTCGTTAACGTTATCCAATGCTAATAATTCTATTAAATTTATTATGACGAAAAGTTTTTCTCCAAAAGATGTCAAGGATATTGCCTGGAAGATACGTGAAAGAAGGGAAATGGAAACGACACGAGAGAGAAGATGAGAAACGGAGGGGTCATAGGGGTGCTTTAAGCATCCGTTGCTTGCTTCGGCATGTTAGCACTCCGCGCCCCCCTTCTATGTATTACTCATCCCCATGAGAAGAATATCACATTTACGAACTGTGACTCATAAAAGAGCACACACACACGGTCGCGAATCCTTAAAATATATATATTTTTTAATATATCTCTTTAGAAAATATCAGTGAAATTTTTATTTCGTATACGCCCCACGCATATTTATATCACGCTTTCTTTATAAATTACAATATTTATCTAAAACTCTGTCGGATTTTTGCGAACATTGCACACAAGTATTGTACAATGCATGGAGTGTAATTTTTAAGAACTTTGTGTCTTAAAACTTGAATCATTGGCGAAATTTCAGAACTGATCATAACTTCCCCGGAAAATTTCACAGACGGTCACATCGGGATTTAATCCCCCGAGTTGACAGTGCGGATAAACTGTGTCTGTACCACTCTAGCGTGATATTCATCTCTCGACATATACCGGATATCCCGCTGTAAAATTGTCGAGTTAATCTCGGCTATTCCTAGCCGAATATTTCACGAGTTTTCCAACATATATCCAAGCTTACATGTAACATTTTCTTTCTCTGTTATCAAATTTTTGCTTCTGTAAACTTCTAACGAGTAATAAGAGGGCCAAACATTTTCAGCGATTCATGGTAATTTAACTGTGCGTACTTATGACAATTATCATCTAGTCATGCACTGCAAAGGACAGTAAAGGGATGATGGCAGGTCAATTAATCGCTTGTACTTGAGCTGTCAAAACCTCAAGCCCGCGCGTTCCTGATGTTTAACCTGAATTTGGATAATCTAGAATATTTGCAACATAGATGACAGCAGCAAGTTTTAAAACAGTAAAAATATGAAAATTTCCGTCCATTAAATTGTCGTTTAATAGTTGGTGAAAAAAAGAGATGACATTTTTTCTGGAAAAATTTAAAAATAATGCATACTTATTTATTTTATACCGTTACTGTTTTATTTCGAGAAATAAAACGCATGAATTTGCATCGCCTTTATGTAAATCTATTTGCATAATAATTTCGAGTGATAATGAATGTCGATATATCAGTCATAGTCCTACATTGTGATCGCTGATATGGGAAAATTTGATTTGATACAAAAACACATTGTCGAATTATCGATCGGTATTGAAAAACTTGCTTGTTAGTTTGAGTTGAATCACCTCGTAAGAAACCATCCCCAGGAGTTTCCCAGGTGTCAGACGCTTCCTGTGTTCCTTTCTGCCTCTATATATCTATCGATCCTAAGCACCCTGCACCCCTTCCTCTTTGTGCCACCGACTGTTATCCCTCTCTTCCTCTCATTCCCCCTATAATCCCGTCTCTTTATCACGCTGTAGCTTTCTCTCTCGCTCACTGACTGAATCTATGGGGTGGTTCACTTGACTGGTTCCCTTTTATATATCTTCTTTTAACTAACTGCTAACTACTCCGTTAGTAATTTTGAAATATGAAATAATATTTTCATTTAATAAATTTTGCATTGTTGTTCAAATTGATTAATTTTATTTTGATGTCCAAATGTAAAAAAGACAAAACAGAAAAGACATGCGACATCAATTTTAATAAAACTAAAGGCACTTTTGTTAGAAAACAGTAAAATACAAAGCTGTCTTTATAGTTGGAAGCAATCCAACTTACCTTCGGTACTTAAGGTACCAGAAATATTAAGCAACGTAGAATACAATATTCAGGTTGAATGGATCACCCTGTACATTACTCTTTGCCGCTATACAAGTAGCCCTCCTCATAGCTAACTCACGCCATGGCGCAGGTAATTTTCCTTGCATATTTATACACGCGCCTCATCGAGAAAAGTGCCTGCGTTAAATACTTTTCTCTCTCTCTCTCTCTCTCTCTCTCTCTCTCTCTCTCTCTCTCTCCTCCCCTCCCTCTCCGAAAGAATTAACTGCTATGTTTAACAGATTCATACCACAATTAGAAGGAATCCTTTCTCTCTTTCGCAAGTTTTTCTCTTACGGTTTGTTTGCATTGTCAAAATAGAGCTATCTTCGCTCAATCAAGGTGATTTAACTAATCGTTTTCTAATACGCTTCATGCCGTGATGTTGAGTTTACTACAATATTGAAAGACCCGACTTGGAAAAATTAATACAGCTATTAGTAATTTACGCACAATACTAAGCAATTGATACAATTGTCTATATTGCTACTGTTATTAAATTCGGGAGAAAGCCATGAAATAATTCTTAATAATTTAGCTAATAAACAATTAATCAGTACAAAGAGGATAAATCAGACCTTGCGGGTTTTATTCCATCTTATTCGACTATGAATAATACAAAACGTGCGTGGTAGCGAAACCTCGAACACGAACCTTTTGATCCTGTTACTGAAACATATCACGTAGATGCCATCACGTACATTTCATCTCAAATATCTCAAATATTATATTAAATAAATTTGATAATTTATGGCTTGAGCTACAACAATCTCGATTTAATGCATTGTCCAAAAGTGTAAGAAATAATTATTGTTCTTTTCTATTTTTATACTTAACGCCATAGCTGTTTGGTGGTATAAAATCAAATTAAATAATTTGTCAAAGAACAATATCCTTTCCATCGCGATAACGAGGACGAGAGTAGTTTAGGTCCGCGTCTGAGTCGACAACCCCTTAGTTTCCGTCACAGTCAGTTAAAACGTTGACAGTCGAGTGAGTTACATCAATGGAATGCAGTTCCGGCATTCCATTTCTGTCGCCAGCAGAGAAATCACATTTTATCGTTTGAGACGGAAACGACTCTCTCTCTACGAGACAACAATATAGCTCGGACTTTGTCGCGAGGTATTATTACTCGTTCGAACCGATAAATGGAAAGTAGTAAATGTTCGGCACGTATATTTTAATCGTCAGCTTGTCGAACTCAATTAAACGCACGTGCCGCTGCAATAAACATACATGATGAGCAAGATTAGATTGTTATTAATTATGCAGAAACTTTAATAGTATTCATTTAGTTATCCCAAAAAGGACAAAAGTAAAAATATACATGTACACACGCGCGCGCGCGCGCGCACACATACACACGTTATATTACATATTATCTTAAAAATACTGACGTACAAATATATTACCTAGTGTATAACGCGTAAGTTTGAAAGCCAGCCCGAGGTACAGTGAATCACTTTTTAATGGAAGAGTGCAAAATAACAGGTTATTTAGCGGCATCTGAATAAGGTAAAATTAGCAGCGGAAAAAAAGGACGAGCTCCGAACACCCTCGCACGAGGGAGAATTCACTCAGCCACGAACTGGAGCCCGGACGCGAACCATCGGCGATCGTCTTTGTACCGACGGCGGCCACCCCCGCGTATCGCACACTCTACCACCCCGAAGGTAGACACGCGGCTGCTTTCTCCGCCACGTTTTCCCGAGCCCTGTCTGACACCCTCCCGTCGCCTTCGGTCGGTGGTGGTTCCCCATGTACGCAGAGGGCGGAAAGGATCTCCCCGTTCGCGGGCGTGGGGTTGCGCGCGCACTATCTACCCCCTCTGTGTGTCCGGTACATAATCGAACTGGGAGCGCCGTGGTGGCCGTCGTCAGTCCCGTAAGACGGGGCTAAATTTCATTTCTAAAATGAGAAGATAGTTTAGCCGAAACGGAAGGAGACAGGGGCGAGGTGAAAACGCGGAGTGAGGGAGGGATTCGTCGCGAGAGCTTCCCCGTCGTGATAGAGAGTTCCGATTTCGGCAGCCCGGCCACGAGCGCAATCACGCCGCTAATCGCTGAATCGTAGCGATATGTTCGGTGCACGAGTGCACGCGGGATAGAGTGATAGTGCGACTCGAGGAAAGGAGGGTGATCGCTCCCTCAACGCGGCTGGGGAAACAAGTCCCAAACACGACGTCCCGCGAGTGCCAAGCAGGGTGGATATCGCGTGTCAGCGAGAGGTAAATGGGATTTTCTCGAGGATCGCCAAGGGTTGGCGAACCGAGGAGAGCCGTCGTAAGGTGAAGGAGCCGCGACGCCGCCAGCCCGAATCAAGAGCGGCCGATTTGGTTGCGGGGTCAGCAACGTTTTCAGCAACGTCCCCGACGAGACTACCGTGAGGTCTCTTCTCGAATCACAATGGCGCCCAACTCCGTGTTCGTGGAATCGTGGCCGGCCACGATCGACTGATGCAACAGCAGCAGGCATCTTGATAAATATCGACGTACATCCCCCGGTGCCTATCGCCCGCCGCCGTTCGATGCACCGCTCGTTCAAATGAGCGGACTACCTGCAGCTAATTGTCCTTCCTTCGAACCACGTCTCCGGTAGTCTCGACGGTGCACGCGTGGAAGAGGCAACATGAAAAGAATTCGCAAGAGGCATCCGCCAAAGATAAAAGAAGATTATGTCAGATCGTCGCAGTGATAGTGCACGCGGTGAGTGCGTCAGGTGCGTGATGCTCCCGCCCAGGGAGTATTCGGCGGTGTCTACCGTCGCCTATCGTCCAACGGGCCAAAATCTCGGCTAACGACAGTGAGATGGATGCACGGGGCGGAAGAGAGTCCGCGGCGATCCGACCACGTTCGTAAATCATTTCTCCTCGAGTCGAGTATGCGATGCTTTTTCAGAAGGGATCGACCAATACCGGCGATAAACTGACATTTGACGCGCATATCGCACGGATTGTCTTCGAAATGCTATCCAAACGAAACTAAGTTATTCGTTGAGTTACCCTCGTGGCACTTTCCATATTCCATCGCAAGTTACCATGATAAAGGGCGCGATGTCGCGTGAAATCGCGATAGAACACGGTAGACCGGTACCAGACCTCGCGAGCAAGTGATAACGACGAGCGAAGAGTGCGGAAAGAGGGAAAGGATCGTGATATACGTTCGACATCGGCCGTTTTTACAGGACAACCCTTCATCCTGGCGGACCAAGAGGAAGGCAGCGGCTCGGCGGCGATGCAGGGCAAGGAGAGCCCCGTTGGGTCCAACACCCAGGAGACCCATCAGTACGTCGGCCCGTATCGGTTGGAAAAGACCTTGGGGAAAGGCCAGACTGGTGGGTGGTGCACGGTCTCTCCCTCTTCCACCTCTCTTCTCCTCCTCCTCTTCCTCCTCCTCCCCGTCCCCCCCCCCCTCTTCGTTACAAATCTCCGTTGCAATCGTTATTACGATCGACGATTACGACCACAGGAATGTCTAATCGAGTCGGTTTAATCAAGATTCGCGCATACGAGATCTCGCACACGCACGCTTTCCGGTGATGCAATTTTGAAGCGACACTTTTCTATTTGGAAACGCATCTAAACGACAGAGCTGTACGACAGAGAGATACGTTGGTCGGCACAAATTTGCCGCGAAACTCTCGCGAAACTTCAAGGTCTGCCGCATTGTGACACACAACACGTGTAATTCTCACGCAACCCTCCTAAACGAGTGTGCACTTCTCACGTCTCTTGAATCTACCTGAAAGATTGAAATTTCCGTTATCGCGATGGACGGAAGAATTTGTAACGTAAATGATAACTAGCGCGAGTTATCGCGGTGTAGCGATAATAGGATCGAATCGAAGCCATTCCGTGGCCGTGCTACAAGACTATTAGCCTTATGGCACTGTTGCCGAATGCATTTTCGTTCAGCCAGCGGTTCAATTCGAATGTCCGATCGTAACCTTCTACCCTCTTCTCTACACGCAGTTCTATTCTTGTGTCGCATTCAAATACGATTCAAATACAATCAACCTACCGCGTAACTGTGACACGTGCAAATTCTCGGGGGAATATACATTTCATGTAACATACGTCGAGAGAAGATTCACGTTGTGCACGAGTTTTCTTCTGCAAGCAGAAGTTGCAGTCACAATTTATCTTACAATGTGTTGCGACAGTGTTCTTTTTGTCAAAATATATTAGAACGTAATTAAAGAAACTAGATAGAAAGCGCTTTTCGCTCGTACAAATTGTGAGAGAAATAAACGAAAAAAAAACAATGCAAACGTTTCAACGGAAAGCCTGCACATCGAAGATTTAGACAAAAGAGGAAGTCTAACACTGCACTAATTTGCTCTCACTTCGAAGGTATTCGATGCTATTACACGATCGATACTGACAACGTACTAATTATGCCACGTAACAGTTATGGGTAGGCAGAGAATTAGAAACATTTTGAACTTGAATAAGATATAATATATAAAATATATAAGAAAATTACCTTCGTTTGTCGTTACACAATTATAAGTTGACAGAATGAGATTATCTCTACAAGAGTCGCTGAATGGCGTGGACCACGAAAGGAGTATAAAAGAGTAGAAGAACTCGAGGAAAGGGATTTAATTTCTGAATATCTCTTCGTTCTTGAAGCGCTCTGTGTACAGCTCGTAATTTGGTACTCCAATAGCAAATGTGGTTACGGTTCGAAGTTTAAGAGTCCCCGCTTTGCGTCACGTTCGCCGTACGAAGAAAAAGCTCGGCAACAATTGTAAATCTTTGCGAAGCGGTTAATAAACGTTTTAAATGAAATGCCGCAGCAAGGAGACTGAAAAGTAATAACGTTGACGACAACGAGCGTACCGAAGAAAAAAAGGAATGGCGTGTACTCGGCGTATAAATGCGGGAGTAAATTAGCAATATTAAGATGAAACGAGAGTTCGTCTCTCTTTCAGTAAGCACGTGTTACTCCATGGTTCGGAGACGGAACTCGCGATATCCTACCTGAGATAGCATAGATGCGAGATTTAAATCGAAACACAATTTGGTTGTTCGATCAACACGTAATTTCGCGAAAGCTCGTTAATGAATTCACGGCTCGGCTTTCAGCGGATGAGTCTCGCGGTGGTCATTTCCTCCGGCGGACTATATCGATCCCGTATGCATCTCGAAAGGGGTGCATGCTCCGGCACGTGACAATACGGCGCGTTAATCATACGAATGAATTCCTCTCCACGCTTTGAATTCCGTGACCCACGCGCGGGCGGGGTAATGAAATTGCCGCTCATGCTCGCGACATGAGTGCGCGCGGTTTGAATTATAACTGGCGGGATCGATGGAGACGTTAGAAAGAAGGATATAACCGCTTACGGTGGTTCTCGCTGCGAAAAGTCCCGCTGCAAACCTGCTGCTGTGCGAACTGTGTTTATAAAGGGCGTACGAAATTCACCGTTTTCGAAAATCGACGTTGACATAGGCATATTCGGGCCATGCTTTAACCACGAGATATTTTGAGATATAAAACTTACTCCTCTGCTTCTTATCACGTATTCGCAGCAAATTCAAGATTGCGAGATTAATGTAACGTACACAGCTCGTTTATACGCGCGACGAGTTGTACTAAAATATCTTGGCAAATATATGTTTTAAATTAAAACGAGCCCGAAGGTTTCTCTCTGCAAATGCATATGCTATCGACACCGTTAAATCACGGATGACGTAAATCGTTTGGGGGAAGTGCACTTTAACTCTCGATGGTCTCAATAGCCGCTAATGCAATTGCCACCGGATTTGACGGGAAACGTCGCGTCCGTTTAATTCCATAGGAATTGTCATCGCGTCAATCACCGACGAGACTTAATCTCGCGCGATTTCGATTGAGAATGGCTGAAAGGTGGCCATCGATCATAAAAAGTGTCTTCAACTATTTATAACGTTCTGGCGTAACGTCACAGAAACGTAATATATTTTTAGACAATATGTAAATAAATGTATGCGATACAGACACAGAGAAGCTGAGGCGCACGTGAAAAATTATTTTTCACTCGAGTAATCAAAACACGTTGATCACTCCGCGAGAATCGACCGCCTGCAATAATGCTCACAGTTTTTACGTAATCGCCGTGTAAAGCAACGCGATTCTTTATCTGGAATTAAACCCTTTAATCCTTCGGGACAGACGCGACTTCGTTACGACGATTCTTAATTGCTCTCTCCATCGTCGTCTCACAACGAACGGTTTCTTACGGTATTTTCCTTTCTTTTTTCTTCTTCCCTTCGTTTATCTGCTTAAGCCTTAAGCTATGCACGGCCGTCGTAGCGCAGCCATTTAAGTGGATAAAGACATTGTATGGCGCGACTCGTCGTGGACTTCCGATTTAATAAACCAATTTTGTGCTCCAACCTCACCAACCTCATAAATCCCATTTTTCCATCGACTCTTCTTCTTCTCAATCTCATACTTTTTTTTTAATCGCTTGTCGTTGTACAATCTACAATTGTAATGTGCCTGCTAATTTGTCCCTAATGCGACCCGTAATTCAGATTACTGTAGACATAGCTACAAAACGACGTGGTCTTCTCTGTCGTCGTAAAATCCGCAAGAATTTAATCGACAAAAGATTTTTCGCAGCTGTAATAGGCGTCTGGTATCATACGCGAATTAACACGCGCTTGATTAAAGCAACGATATTCATACGTTACTGTCGATTCGGCCGATACAATAGCGCGTAATTAGGAGTATATTGAATGAGGAGAATACACGGGGCGAATAATAACAATAGAACGATCTATATTTGATTAACCTGAAAAGTGTCGATGTATTTCGGAATATTACATAACAAATTGACCAAGTTTCAAGTTGGAAGAGTGATGCTTTTTAGTAGAAACCTGCCAACGCTGCGTAAACGCTGGGAATTTGCCAGGTGTGAAAAGTGTCAAACCGCTCGAGTAAATTTGTGTTTATTTGTCCAGGGTAATAGCGTGTTTACATACCATCGCATCCTCGAGGAATAATTCAATCCCTAAATAATTGACGTTACGTAACGGTAGCTTCACTGCCATCGGTTTTTTCGTCAATTCTCTGCTCAACTGCGATCGCAAAATCGTGGCAAATTAATGTAATAATTAAAATTTTTGAAATTATGTCAGGGCATAAAGTAAACACTTGGTTCTTTTTAATTTTAGGTTTAGTTAAGCTCGGCGTGCACTGTGTGTTGGGCAAGAAGGTGGCGATCAAAATTATCAACCGCGAAAAGCTTTCGGAGTCCGTGCTGATGAAAGTGGAGCGTGAGATCGCCATTATGAAACTGATCGACCATCCGCATGTGCTCGGCCTCTCGGATGTGTACGAAAACAAGAAATATCTGTAAGCATTGACGAAGGTTGCGAGACCTTAAAGTTTCTATTAGAAACGTCACGCTTTCTATGTTCGTTCTTTCAAGATATCTTGTTCTGGAACACGTGTCGGGCGGGGAGCTGTTCGATTATTTGGTTAAAAAGAGCAGACTGACCCCGAAGGAAGCGAGGAGATTTTTTCGACAAATAATTTCTGCATTAGATTTTTGCCACAGTCATAGTATATGGTGAGTCGCGTGTATCGTCGACTCGTGATTGTCGACATCGGACTTACAGACACTTGATTTATGTTATTACTTTCAGCCATAGAGATTTGAAGCCTGAGAACTTGTTGCTGGACGAGAAGAATAACATTAAGATAGCAGATTTCGGAATGGCGTCTTTACAACCCGCGGGCTCTATGCTGGAGACTAGTTGCGGATCACCTCATTACGCTTGCCCCGAAGTCATTAGAGTAAGAGCCCTTAATTACAATCAACTTGCGACATCGAATTACATAGAAATGATATATTAAGTGAGTAAACAGCTATTTAAGCTCCGCGGCGTAAAACCACTTGGTTCCTTTTAACAGGGTGAAAAGTACGACGGTAGAAAGGCGGATGTATGGTCCTGTGGGGTAATACTTTACGCGCTTCTGGTAGGCGCCTTACCCTTCGACGACGACAATCTGAGAAAATTGTTGGAAAAAGTTAAGCGCGGATTATTTTACATACCGCATTTTGTGCCACCCGAGTGTCAGAATTTGCTCAGAGGCATGATAGAGGTCGATCCCGAGAAAAGATTGACGGTAAGACTCGTTTTATCCCTTTCAACCTGGCTCAGCAAACCGCCCCAGCAACTTACTTGAGATAAGACTTTCTCTAAAAGAAGTGGCAATTGTTTTCAGTTAACGGAAATAAATAGGCATATTTGGGTAACGGCGGCGGGTAAGGGCGAATTGGAATTAGAACTGTCGATGATGGACGTAGTGCAGACGCATGTTATTCCGTCCGTGGAAGCGATCGACCCCGACGTGCTACAGGCGATCGCGAGTCTCGGTTGCTTCAAGGAGCGCGACAAACTCATTCAAGAGCTGCTCAGTCCAAAGTAAGATGAGACTCCACTCTCTCTCTCTCTCGCTCTCTCTCGTAGAAAGACTTTGAATTTATTATAGTTTGGAAAAGTATTGAGAAAAACAACTGTGGGAATTGACACGCGCAAATGTTCTCTCAGCCACAACACGGAGAAGGTGATATACTTCCTGCTGTTAGAGAGGAAGCGAAGAAGACCGGCGTGCGAGGACGAGCTCGAGGTAATGAGGAGTAGCATGAGGGGATTGTCCGCGGGACAATTAGAGGCCGATCCGCCGAGAAAACGGGTGGACACGTGTAGAGTGAACGGAAGTACCGCGCTCAATCTTGGACAGATCAGTCACGGTTCGCCTTTGACGCCCAGAAGACAGTCCAGGTAAATTGGCGTCGATTCGAATAGAGTGCATTTTAATCGTTACGTTTTATTCTTGTTGCGTGGGGAACCAAGTTGAGAATAGCCGATTTCCGCGTGTTTCGCCGATAAAACTAATGCGTCAACCGCGCTCGACAAGAGCTTGTTCTGTAAGGGCAGGCAGCTGTGCGGCTCGCTTCAAACTGGCCAGCGATCGCGTGACAACGTCACTTATCCACACATGTCGCGTGCACCGTATCACGTGTCTCCCCGCGTTATTTTTCTCCCTCTTTTTTTTTCGTCGATCCTATACTTATTATAAGCCTCGATTCACGTTAGGTGCAAATATCAAATTGCATTTCGATTAAGTGCCAAAAAGAGAAAGCTTGGAAGCAACTAATTTCTTTCGTGGTTCAAAGTGGACGACTCGCGAGTCCGCATTTTAATTAGATCGTTGATTATTTGCAGCATGAGACATCACGCGCGTCGATCACCAAGCACGGGTGGATGCCACACTCATGCGTCTCATTCGCACACGTCGACGCCGGGCAGCTCGCCGTTGCATGCACCTGCGGGTCTGCTAAGTCCCCACAGAGCGGTGCCGTCGTCACACGTGGGCCAGGCGATCACCTGCGGTGCCCATAGACTGTCCCTTGGTGGCAGTACCACAACTACTATTGCCGGAAACGGCGGCAGCCCCACGAGTCAAAGCGTCCCGTCGCCGACGCCGGCGCTCGCCAATGTCGGCATTGAACTCAATGAAGTGCAGCCTGGTAAGTTTAACATATTATTATGTTTGGTATCGCTGTAAATGGAGTAACACGAAGCTACATTTTTCCACTATATTATCCTATGCCATATACCTCTTCCTTTTTTCAAAGTGAAACATATTTTCAAATTTTTATCACTTTATATGTATGTGTCTACGTACACCTACGTGCACGGGTACCGTAGGTTGTATCGTACAACACCGATAATCACTTAAGTTAACTGCTGCTCTTAAAGACTACTACCCCATAAGCCCAGCAGATCGTATTACGTTAAGTGCTCTCGTATTTATCACGTAACCGCGGGATTGTATATCAATGTTCAAATAGACTTCCCGATGTGATTATGCGGATTAGTACCTTACATTTTACTCAACATCATGTTCATTTGTATACAGGACTCGCGTTGTATAATTAAACAGAAATGGCGCGATAAATTTGCCTGGCGCGATTGCCTGGTTATTTCGACCGGTCGTCACGAACGATCACCTCTAACGTCGAACAGAAATCTCGGAAGATAACTGATTAATTGAAGAGACGGAATAGGCTAACGTTTTAACGCCTTTAGGATAAGTACATGATATTGAGATATGGCTCGTTTTGCAGTAGTTGCAGTCGGCGTTACACCACCGGGCTCGCCTCATACGGGAGCGGGATCCGGAGCTCATCACTGGAGATCGCGATTAAACACGATCAAGAATTCTTTCCTGGGCAGCCCCAGATTTCATCGCCGTAAATTGCTCACCGAGGAGGTATGCGGTAACAGATAATGAAAATATAATTTATTCTTTACATGCTACTTAGTAGTCGCGTTTCTTTAATCGGCGATATAGTTTTTCTTTTTAAATGCAAAGATTAGTTAAAAGTTGAACGCGGTATGTATAACAATTTGTGGCGCTTGAACGTTGCGTTTATTGTCGAGCTTCCATTGATTATAGGTACAACTCACACCGGATTCTTCACCGGAACTTACGAAAAAATCGTGGTTCGGTAGTTTGATGACCACGGAGAAAGACGAGACCTTCACCGTTTTGGTCAAAGGAAAACCGCTAGCAAGTGTAAAAGCCGATCTGATTCACGCTTTTTTATCGGTAAGTGTACCCCGAAGCTTATCCATTTTGGGATTCATGCTTGCGGGAATCATAGGCGAAGCATTCGATAAATGTCGTTAAAGAACTTGTTTCCAAAATCTCTAATAGATTTGAAGGAATTGAATATACGATTGCGTCTATGGTTTCCAGAATCTTCTATGTTGTAGAACTTTATTAGAATCTCTAATAATACCAATTTGATTGGTTTCTCTTTGATATGCTCAATTTGGGACAAACACTGGACGTTTGCAGATAGCAGAATTATCTCATAGCGTGAGCTCGCCAATGTCGTTCAGAGTGGAGTACAAAAGAGGTAGTACCGGGCCAGCCATGTTCCAGAGACAAGTGCGATTTCAAGTTGACATTAGCGCGATTTCAAAGCAGCCGAATGAGCCCCTCTTCGCCATCACCTTCACGTTACTGAGCGGTAAGCGCACTTGTTACAAGTCGCGTTCTTATCGTCTTCTCTTCACGCTTAAGTCAGACATAGCACGAAAGAGCGAAGAAACCAAAAGTGACTTAAGATTGAACTGCCTTCTTAAACAAGTACGAAGCCTTGACAAAAATCTACCGTGGACATGGTGGATTGCCTCGCTCTTGGGCGTTTGGCAGTCATCCAAGCGCAACTAGATCGATATTACCTTGACACGTACAGCTAATGTATACGTGTAATTTTATGTTCTATCCGTACATGTATATTCTACGTTCGGTATGTCGACGCGATAGATTCCGCTCTTTTTTCCGACGAGTCTGGTAATTTAGTTTCTTACGGCCGACGAGAACAAGCCGCGGTCGCTCGGCTCATAAATTTAGTCTAGTCTGCCAGAAACACACTGTGTAAAGTCCACCTATATTTTAATAAGCAAGATCTTCACTCGAGGCGCAATTTAAATGCTCATTTTCGAAAAAGTCATATTAATCCTATTAATTCGATAATACTTTTCCTATGAGATAGTTTTCGGATTTTGTCCAAGGACTATACAACTGTTGTTCTAGAATTATCGAATTAAGGTTCGGACAATGAAACGAATGCGGTGTTCGCAGGAAACATCCGAAGATTTAGGCGAGTATGCGAGCATATTCAGTCTCAGGTGTGTTCAAGAAATGTGGGCATGAACTTGGGAGGACAAAGCAGAGCCGCGCCTCCTAGCCCGAGGGCCTCCAGAAAATTCGCCACAGAGATGAGTGAGAGTTCGAGCTGCGGCAGCGACACTAGCGAACGACTCTTTCTCAATCCTCATCCAGCTACCAGACAGGTAGTCTGTTTCAACAAGGTAGTGCATCATCCCCGCCATCTTCACCTTCGAACTCATTGCCATATTAATTACCGCTTTTTAAATCTCTACTTCATTCATATCAAGGTAGTTTGATGAAACCTCACATCGCGTTCCTTTCTCATTCATAATCTAACGTAGGTTAATGTTGGCTTTTCAACTTTTATTTGTGGAAAGCTTAAAGCTTAGCTGTAGAGATTCGCATGGGATAGCGAATGCTAGGAGGGTCGTTTTTCTATCGTCAATTAATGGAGCTATTGATTTCAGATCGATTCGGACATCGAGTCGGATACATCCGTGTTCGATGTCAAGTCGCCGACCCGTGAGAACGGTAGAAGAAGTTCGACATCGACGAACAATAATAATGCCTTGTCGGGTGATACGACACCTACGCCAGGCAGCCCGCCAAAAGCGGTGCGAAGTAACTCGGAGAGCCAAAACACGCCCGAGAAGAAATGCGTCACTACGATGAGCGGCAATAACATAGCGTGATACTACCAGAACCTTCGCTTCGAGTTCCGATCGAGTCTCAAGAGCCTATGGGACAGCGCTCAAAGTTTCTGGTGAGAGGTTTCCTCTGATGAACGCTTACAACGCTTTAACGGAACTGCAAAAAAAATGCGTGAGACACACCTGCGATATTACGACAAACAGGATTGAAGTCGAACATGACAAATCTTATCGTCAGCAGTTATAGTAACGAGAAGATAGAGAGGCAACAGTGAGACACACTTGCGTTGTGTAATTCAAAACATTGAAATTTCAACGCGAGCTCCGGGGACTAGTTTTCATTCTCAAGGCTCAAAAATATCTCATTTTATTTCGGAAGATACGTGTGTACAAATTTTCTTCAAAAATAACTCGAAATTAAGCAAACATCGCGGACGGCACATATATTTCAACAAACAAGCCTACGTAAAGAATTATGCACGAAGAGGAAGATCCACAAATATCCAACAAAAGAAATGTTAAGTATATTAAGAAAATGTGTTCCTCTCTCGTGCGAAACTTGAGTGCAATAATATAATGTTACTGTATTTATTTCACCCCCGTATATAATGGATGTTACTGCAAAATCGCGCTATGTTACATTTGTGTTAAGAAATTATAATTTTGTGTTTAGACAGATTTTATTTATTAATTATAGAAAAACAAAACCAGATATCGTTGCTTGGAGAGCATCACATCGTTATCCCCATATATATCATTTATTTATCTCGCGAGTTATTCTTTTTATTCGCTTATCGCACAGTTATTTTTTTACTTGCAACAATTAGATCAATCTTTTCCTAGCAGCAACCTGTTCGAACACAACGCACCGCGTATACTCCGTACATCTAACCACACTGACACGGTCTGGCGCGAAGACTGCCTCAAGAAATTTAGAAAGAGAGAGGGTGGAAGAGCAAGGTTTTCGACTAATAAAAGATATTAAAAATAAATACACGCGCAAGTCTCACGATCGTATGAAGCGTATAGAAGCATATATTCGTTTGCTTGTTGCAAAATGAGAAGGAGAGGACGATGAGATCGACCATGGCATGCAAAACCCGCCGCGAAGCGATTAAGGGCTAACGCGTTGCTGAATGTATAATTCATATAGAAAGAAAAAAAAATATATATATATACAAAAGCGGTAAGAGCTGCTTCCCTAAGCGATGTAAGGAATAAGTAGTTATATCATAAAGTTATTCTCAACACAAACATATCTCGAGATTGTCCCTATTGGCTTCTTAGTAAAAAGCGATATAAGGCGTATAAATGCGCGTCATCATTTTTAAGCGAAGGTTTGTTATATAAGGCTACATCGTGATATATGTTTACGAAGAAAGGGAGAAAGACTAGATAAAGTAACGGAGGAAATAACGAGCGTTGAGCGCCCGGATATTCTCGGAGATGAATATCTTGAAACGGACCGATTCTTTTGAGAGCACGATGCGGAAAAAGGATTGTCCCTGATGATAATCTAATGACGCGATCTTCAAAGTTGACACGATTAGAATTAGATTAGTAGGTGAGAGCGAAAGTACATAAATGTTCGCACAAATCAAAATTGTGATTGTTTTTTAGCGCGCATTGGATCCCCCGATTAGGCGCTCTCGCTTCAGATATTACCTACGTATTGTATATCGCGCGTGTGGCGACTCGTTCCTATATATAAATGTCCGATGGCTATATCTTTATAATCGATTAACATGACAAGAGAACTAACAATCTACTCTTTCCGCCGCATTTTTCGGAGTAGCAAAATTTCGCGAGACGCAAAACGCGGCGGTGTTTTTCAGTTAAAGGCTCAGCTAACGGCAGACACGTTGTCATTCCGCGTGTCAAGCATTTGTCAGAAATACGTAATATTATAAAAGGGATTTAGCTGGACACGTATCGAAAATACTATTACGATGAAACAGGCATGGGTCAAATTTTATGAAAGTTAATAGTCTCTACTGATTATTTAAATACGCAAAAACACCAAATGATCGATGAAACGTAAATGTTTCCTTTTTCTCCATCGCTTTCCGAAAACCCAATGTATTCTTTACAATTGTCGCAAGAATAGATGATTCGATATGGTCAAAGACAGAACAGAAGTTCCGCATTAACATCAATAGTGGAAGGTTTAATCGTACAAAAGTCCGAGTATATTATCCACGAGTATTATCGTTCGATGAACGTTGATCGTAGGATAATTGTGTCGAGAAAAAACAGAGGCGAATGTCATTACTCAAACATAGATGCGATTAATCCGCGTTGGAAAAGCCTTTGTTATCTTCCGTGCGCATTACTCGCAGAAAAAAAATGACGATATCCTCTAAAATCGCTCGATGGTGTAAATTAATTAATTTTCTGTTTGATATATTTTATGTTAAAAAAAAGTCGGACCTTGCACGAAATTGTATACTACACGTACAAGAATGAAAATAACAGAAAGAGAGAGCGAGAGAGAGAGAGCGAGTGAGCGTGCGTTTGCATACGTGAGGGGAAATAAGAAAGGAATGAAAGTTGTCGTTACACATAAAAGATGAATGTGAATTTAGTATTAACGATACAAACACTCACGCATTCACACACGCGCGTACCACTAGGTATAATTAAAATTAGCATAAGATTGCAATTATCTATTTACTACGTAATTGCGGTTAAATATAAAACTAGTCATACAGTGCGTAAGTATATTATAATAACAAAATGGGAGGAGAGACGGAGTAGTGGGTGGACGGACGTTAGAGAAAGAGAGAAAGAGGATGTAAAACAAATTACCGGCCATATTAAATTAAGATTTTATATTGTGCAGGTCTGTGAATATGAGCTGAGGGAGAGAAGCTAAAGTAACTTCGGTACGCGAATTAATCTTAACAATTGAATTACTAATACAGTTCCGCGTGTCAAGATGTAAATTTCATAAGAAATCTCTGTCTCCTGTTTGGTAAAAGATAAGAACCGAGGGGAATCCGCGTGGTATTTTCGTAGATTCGCGAGCTAGAGCGATACGAGTGCGTCTACATCGATCCTCGACGCAACATCTCGCCGACAGCTGTGCCGCTGACGTGACACGACTAGGTCTCTCGTGTGTACGAAGGAAAGAACGGAACATTACTCGCTATCTCTCACGTGTCTCCGACTTATTTTTCGATTCGCTTTTGCGCGCCGCGAGACGCCGCCGCGATCTACCGTGCGAGCGACCACGCGACCGGTCCTCACGGTACGTAAGCGCGAGATCGTTACCCGCTCCAAGAATTTGCTTAAGAGCGGCGACCTGGCGCGACAGCTAAATGCGATTTTGAGACTTGCAATTTATCGAGCCGAACGACAAGGTCGAATTCGTGGCTTTGCCGTCATGCGCGTCGTGTTTGCGATCAGATCTGCTCCTAGATGAAAGAGATGTGGCCGACACTAGTCAAACCGAGATGACGAACGAACGAACGAACGAACGTACGGTTTCCCCGATAGCTTGGAGCTCGCGCGCGGATCGTAGCAAAATTGTCTCGCCGTAAGAAAGGGGCGCGTAGATCTGCAGGCATTAAAGAAATTCCCGACGTACCGTACTCTTAAGGCATTATAAGCTAGGTTGAATATAGAAAATTTTTATACGATTTATAAGACAATGCAATTTGCGCATGCGCTCGATTAATTTATTATTCACGCACGTTTCCTTGTTGGCGTTTTTGTTAAATGTGCACTCGTGCATTCTTCGAGGACGTGCACCCCGCGGCCGTCCCGCTGAGTTTCGTCCAAGGATCCTCCGAGTTGCAAACATTATTTTGAGATGGAGCGATACGTACAATACGTACGCATGACGTATTCCATAGAACTCGGAGGGCAACGAAATGGCGCGGCTCGCCGCGACGTGCCTCGCCTCGCGTCGTCCTCGCGTTTCCGCGAGGACGCGTCTTACCTGTTGTAAGATAGCTCTTGTCTCCCTGTATCGCCAAGTGAAAAATTCCCCGTGGTTTATTATTATATCGTGCTTCTCCCCTGTATCGCGCATCCGTGTAATAATATTTATCGTGCGTCTGTCGCGATAAATTTCTCTCGTGTGTACCTATCTTTCATCTTTCGTAGCTGCAACAAACGACGAGGTCCAATTAGTTTTAGCCAAGATTTAGTAAAATCGCGGGGACGAAGAAAAGAACTCGCACCGAAATCTTGGAGCGATGTCCGAGTGAATCTGGACAAGAAGAATCTGTCTAAGAGATGTTCTCGTTTTCGTGCATCCTAGACAGCATCCCCGGAGACAACGCTTCTTTTTACACGCTTATCGGCCGCGAACGACGCACCAATCGCCACCGATCGCACGAATCGCCGGGTCTCGTAAATCAGCACGTACCTCTTGTCCTCCCGTCATCGCTCGTAGAGCACGTAGACACGATTAGCGAGTAGTATGCGGGACTCGAGAGATGGTGCCAGGCTCCATTGATGCTCTCGAATCTAGAATCATTGAAAATTATTCAAAGTGATGGTGCATCGCTAGGGCGCGACGTAAGGACCATTTCAACCGATCCGAAATATTATTGTAAACATATTTATGCGGAAAGGAACTGGATCCAAAATGTCATTCTTTAATGCAGTGATTTACTTGAGGGATTTCGGAAGAGCATCATCGCACATCCTCGACGGCTGGCTGCAACAGACATTCTCCAATAGAAATGTTTAAGTGCAAAAATTCCGAGACGACTAGTTCCTTTCTTCATAATTACGTTGGAAGCAGGCCCGAATTTTTCTTTTCGCCCAACTTTTGCTCCAACAGCAAAAACGCCGCGGAACGTAAATCGGCAAATTTTCCAAATCTCCCTCGCGTTATACGAGCTTCGATCGCCGTAGTAGCCCGCGCGTACGTAGTATGCGCTGAATATTTAGTGACGTCCAGACAAACTGACAATAACGGCTGTGAGTGAGCGGTATTCTTTTCGGCAAAAATCTCTTGTAGCGTTAACACCGCGTTCCGCTCGATTTGCCCGTGTGCGAATCGGACGATCACCGTGTCCGATCGATATTACTACACATACACATATACACTGCGCATCTCAACTGAATTTGCACACCGTTAGAGACGCGTCGATTCATTTCTATACTCTACATTTGTACACGTGTCACATGAGAATTGCAGCAAACTCTTTTCATGCAGTCGATACAGCTGATTACCCTTCGCTGGCGCTCTAATTAACGACAAGTCGCGACACTTACAGCCTGGAGCCGCGATTTTAGCATCCCGTTGTAGTAAAGCCACGTTTCGGGGAAATTTCGAGGGCTCACTTATTATATTCTACATCGCGAGTACACGTTACTCTCGAAACGTCGTACCAGATTTCACGCAATTAGCCCGCAGAGAAAAGAACAACGCTGAAATTCGATATGCACTCGCAGTCAACTATTTTTTTACGAATGATAAAAATTGTCCTCGCGGTTACATGCCGATACCGATATAATAAGCGATATACTATAATCCATTATGTGTACGGACGATTAGATTCGCTTCGCACGCGAATCACACACCCACACGTACAAACGCATATGACAAACGCGTACATACACTTTCGTTCTTGCGGGTACACCAGTTAGTTTCATAAACGTACAATGTATACAGTGTCAAGAGCCAGCAGCACCGCGTACATATTTGCGCTGCGCGAGATTCTGCTTTCCTTTTGAGATAGGAGAAATGAAGAGAAGACGACACGCGCGCCAAGCGATTACGTTTTCCGTCGCGACTCTATCGCATCGAGTGTGTGCACGTAACTATTGTTTCAATCTTATTTGTTGAATATCGACTTACGCGCTGCGTTTACCTACTTATCGCCGCATTCTTCCGATACGCACGTCGTTTTAGTACGGGGCGACTGAAGGAACGGCTATGCGTAAGCGCGGTGCCATTATTACTGCTGGTCACACGTCACGTGTCACATGCAATCACTATGAATTATTATGTATCATTATTATTATTACTATTATTATTATATTATATTATATTATTATTACTATTATTATGAAAATATATCGCGTTAGTTTTTGGACAAACGAATAAAAAAACACTAGGGGCGGGGAAATAAAAATTGTAACATATTTGTTGATGGCCAATATCAAATATGTATAAAAGTAATAATAATGCAACATTAATAATAAACAGATATTATTAAACCCGCTCGTCTCACTGACGTCACAAAGCTCACTTTCGAAAAGTCCGAGTGACAATTCCGTTTTCAGTGGCGCGACAATAACAATTGTAAATTGTTAATTTTGTATTTTGTTGCCCCATCATTTAGCAAACGGCGATGTTACCGACGGTAATTGCTACAAAGTTTCGGCTGTACAGCGAATGGAGATAGAGTACCGAAATCTTATTTTTGGAGGCTCGCTTATCATTCTATTTTGAACGAGTAACAACCATTTTAAGACACGCAAAGAGATTTGCTTTTAAACAAGACTCACACCGCGTTATATGAAAGTACCCTAGTAGCACAATATATTGGCGCAATATTGGGAAATAATGTAAATCTGGTATTCCCAATATTGCAAGATGGACGCCTTCCCTTATCCCAGTAAGAAATGATTCGTCGATCGACGTCGAAATGATGTCGAATCGACGTCAATTCGACGGTGTCGATGTCGATTCGACGTCGATCGACGAATCATTTCTCGCTGGGATTTAGCCAAACATTGGTCTAACATTGCTGTTACGTTGTTAAATATCGGCCAATGTGCTGCACTACTAGGGAACCGCGAGAACAATAAATATATCAACGATCACCGAGACAAACGAGGCGACTCGACTTTGGCGAGATGAAAAGTCAAGATGACGTCAATTTCATGTCATATTCTGGTCAATATGACTTTTCACTTCTCCTTGGGTCGGAAGAAATTGGCCCTGCCTCGGGGCTCTATTCCGTACACGATTACCGACGACTATCGATATCGTTCACTACGTTCGCGCGGCTTTTTTTACATGACAGAGTCCTTGGACCAGCCGCGTTTGTACGAATCGTCACAAAGAAATTGGTCGCGCGCGTGCGGTCCAGCCAACGTGACTGTGGAGCACAAAAGCGGCGGGAAACGCGACGGAGACTCGCTGCTCGAGAGGGGGGTTGTCGGACGGCCGAGAGAACCGAGAGAACCGAGAAGACAACCGAGGAGAAGCAGGGGCTGAAGGGGACGATTTCGCGGTCGCGCCACCGAGTCATCATCACGTCGCAGCCAAGGAGCGGAGCGCTGTTATTATGACTCGAGTCCGGCTCGGTCGTCGTCGTCGTCCCACAAGTCGAGGTGAATCTTCGCTGCCGCGCCGGTCGAACACGTGCGCGATTCCTCCGAATCGGCGCTTATCGTTGCGCCTTCTTCCTGCGTCCCGCGTCGATCCGATCCGGTTCTTTTCGTCAGGATCATGAAATGGTACGTATACGAATATGCACTCCTCCGACTAATTAACGCGCGGCAAGTCCAACGCGCCAAGTCATCTTGATCCAACTCTACTTTGCTCTTCGCGGACGATGCTTTTAGGGTAACCGACACGCATGGCTACGTATGCCTGCGCGAGCGTATATTATTTTCGAAGCGCATACGTGCCGGGCAAGTGAATTACAGGCCTTTGCCAGAGCGTTAAACTTAACCGATTTGGAATACTTCCCGAAATCATAACTGAGATATCTGGATTAGACGCTTCTCTTATTAATAGAGAGAGAATAACACAAAATTCTCTCCCGAGCTGCTACAACGCAGCTTGGGAGAATTTGCGAGACGGATTTCTTTTGTAAAATCACGCCCGGCTATTTCTAGAAGCTGCTAGATCGTATCGAAAAATAAAAATCACCTTTCACCTCTCCTCTCGATTCTCCCGAGAGTAGGAGAGAGAGAGAGAGAGAGAGAGACTCGAATAATTTTATCGAGAAGCTTCTTTTCATGCTTTTTGATTGACTTGGCGAAAGCGTTCGCGCTAATTGTTCAATCTAGATGTATATAGTTGAACATTGAAACGGTTTGGCAAATTGAGCGTCACCGATACGAAGCGCAGGCATACATAATCGAGAGGCGACAATAACTTTGCGTAATTATATAACGGTATAATTACCGTCTATTTTAGTGGCCGGGGCCTCTGCGATTTGTATCGCGTCCGCGAGACGGTCTGAATCGAAATAATCGCCGCGTCCTTAAGTCGTGCACCATCGTGCCATTGGTGAGCGGCGCAAATTGCGCGGATCTATGGAATGTTCTATCCAAACGTGATCCGAGTCAGCTGGCAAATGGTGGCGAACGATGGAGTTCGAGATGTTCTTTATTTACGCGCGGATGCCCGTCGGCTCCCCGGCTTCCTGGAATAAGAAAGAACCGAGTTGGAAAAGTTGTCTGGCGAGGTGGAAGATGTTGCCCGGTGTATTATATGCCGAGTGGGGCCGTTTAAAAATAGACGTTTAAACTTAAATTATGCCCTCTAGCAAAGGGAGCCGCGAGCGAGCGGTCCAAATTTTATAAGCGCCTTTCCGTCTTAATATAACTGTCGGAACGGGCTTTCTTATTCGACGAAAGAAAGTGCGAATCGTTGGGGAGCGCGCGACGAGTATCTTCTCCTTCCCCCAAAAATTCCTCCGCTGTAATCGAGACCTTTCCCTCTTGCCGCAACGATAACGGGCAATGGCGTCTTCCGTTAGAAATTACATGCGCGCGTATTTTGCTCTATTCGTCGGAAAAAATTCTTCGGCCTTCCTAAAATAACAATTCGCGCGGAAGAACGCGCCGCGCGCTCGCGAAGCGATTTAAGTCAATCTCGCGGCCGATAGTCGACTCGGACTAGACCGGTGGGTGGGACGGGCGGGACACCAGGTGGGACCGACGGGGGTCTCCCACGGCGATCTTCTTTCCCATCGTGCGCCATAAAATTCCATGGGGTTGTCGCGCCGATGCGTTTACTTACCGTGCGGAAGCTTTGACGCGCGAGATCTATGAGAGATAATAACCAATAATAAACGAGAGAGGGAGAGAAGAGAGAGCGGAGCTGGCGCGGGCGCGAGTGGGCGCGGGCGGGCGGGCGGGCGAGCGAGGTAGAGAGAGAGAGAAGAAGGGTGCATCGATCGTCGTACAGCTCGCGCTATCTCCCGTCGATTTCGCGCACTACGACTCTCGTGCGGTGCGCGAGATCGAAAGATGGCCGTCCCGCTGGCATTTGACGGCGAGTTTCACGGCAGCCGCAGACACCCGGGCCCGGCCGCCCGGAGCGAGTGATCGGCAATCCGAGACGGTTGCGCGGACGGCGGCCCGGTCGACTCGGAAGGAGTATGGCGGCCGCGGAATTGTGAAGGGAGTCGCGCGCGTGTGTGTGTGTGTGTATATATGTGTGTATGTGTGTGTGCGCGCGCGCGCGCGCGGTTGTGCGACGGTCGTCCACCGAGAGTACGTCGCGCACGAGAGTAACGTCTCTAGCAGACGACATTGTTAGTAAAAATTAAGTACTATTGTATATATATTTGGATCGGGTCGGGAGTGAATTTGGGATACGCGCGGCGCGGCGGTCCCTCTCGCAGCCGACGTCCCGCCGCGACGTGATATCTGGTTTCCCGTAGGCGGCGAGCAAGGCCGCTTCTCTCATGTCGCGCCTCGCGCTCGTCGGCTACCATGCTCGCCCGTCGACTGGTCGACTCGTCGCCGTCGTCGCCGTCGGCGCACTCGGCGCCGCCAGTCGAGAACGGGATTGCGAAGGGGAATCGAAAATGTGCGTGCTCGACAATTGATTGCCGTGACATCCGTTGGTCGGCGAGTCGAATCACGCTGACCAAGTAACGATCGCTAAGCCGAAGGGAAGGAGGGAGGGAGGGAGGGAGAGAGAGAGAGAGCCGTTGATGTGCGAGCGATCGAAAGATCGCTTGATATGGAGAGGTTCGCTTGAGGAGCGAATAACAAGAAACTGAACCAGCGACACTTTTCTCCCGCACGCAATCATGGCTGCCTAGCGCAGGGCGCGTATCGACCAATTTTGTCAAACGTCATTTCAGGTTAAAATCGTATTCGTACTCGAGCCGCGCTTAGCACTGACAGCTTACCTCGTCGGCGCGGTGACGTTGCGTTACGGTCCGCGCGTATTTGTGACGTAATCTCGCAACTTGCGCTTTTCCAGGCCCGCGAATCCCGAGGATTCGGCGTTGAGGAATGTAGGCGACGAAAGCACGGATCAAAATAATAATATAACTATGACGAGCGAGGATCTGCTGCAGCCCGGCCATGTGGTCAAAGAGCGTTGGAAAGTGGTAAGCTTCTTCTCCATACTTGTCACTTTTATTCCCTCAACTTTAACGCCGCTCTTACTTGTTTTATGCAACTTGCTGACAATGCGGGCCAGATGTGACATTTTAAAAACATATAAACACCTACTTGTCTTTCGGATATTTAGGTGAGAAAGATAGGTGGCGGTGGATTTGGTGAAATTTACGAAGGTCTTGATTTAATGACCAAGGAACAAGTTGCCCTTAAGGTCGAGTCTGCACGGCAACCGAAACAAGTCCTAAAGATGGAAGTAGCTGTACTAAAAAAATTACAGGGTTGGTATCAAGTCTTCACATTATCCCTGGATTATCGCTTTATTGTGAAAAATTGTTGTAGGTAAAGACCACGTTTGCCGTTTTATTGGCTGTGGGCGTAACGATCGATTTAATTATGTTGTAATGCAATTACAAGGGAAGAACCTGGCGGAATTGCGCAGGGCGCAACCGCGAGGAGCTTTTTCACTTTCTACCACACTGCGTCTTGGTCTTCAAATTTTAAAAGCTATAGAAAGTATTCATCAAGTAGGATTTTTGCATAGAGATATTAAACCTGTAAGTATACGCTTGCACACGGCTGTTTACGCGGAGAGTACTTTCGCGTACTGCGACGATATAGTCTGAAAAATATTAACGTTTTGTTTTACAGTCGAATTTTTCAATTGGCCGCCACCCTTACAACTCCAGGCTAGTGTATATGTTAGATTTCGGTCTAGCTCGACAATTCACGACCAGTACGGGAGAGGTGCGACCGCCTCGCGCTGCTGCGGGATTTAGAGGAACCGTCCGATATGCATCAGTCAATGCACACAAAAATAAAGAGATGGGCCGACACGATGATTTATGGTCGCTATTTTATATGCTAGTCGAATTCGTTAATGGACAACTGCCATGGCGAAAAATAAAAGATAAAGAACAAGTAGGTCCAAGAAATTTCAACACTGCCGTCAGATACAAAGACGCAGTCACTTGCAAGTAATATCTTTTGCAGGTTGGTCTCATGAAAGAAAAATATGATCATCGATTACTTTTGAAACATCTCCCATCCGATCTGAGAGTCTTTTTAGAACACATTCAGGTATCAATCTACGATATGACCAACTTATATCTTTGTCTTTGTAATAATGAAACATTGATATCTTTCTAGAGTTTGGAGTACGCGGATAAACCGGATTATGGTATGTTGGCTGGTCTGTTTGAACGATGTATGAAACGTAGAGGTGTAAAACCAAACGATCCCTACGATTGGGAAAGGCCATTAATAGCTAATGAAGGTTTATCAACTACTAGATCGTTACCTACAGTAGCTGTACCACCTCCTCTTACTACAGCTACTACCCTCAATCAGCCTCCAACCACAAATGTGGATACGAATAATCAAGAGAACGTGGAACCGGACAACCGAAAGGAGTTGGATGTAAGAAATGGAAAAATCTCATACAAGCATTTTTGTCCATACGAGATAAACCTGTGTCTCTGCTTGCCGTAGGCACAATTGGATTACGAAAGTATATATAGAAGAAACAGGCAACGAGGACTAGAAGGTTCTCCAGTGCCATTTGCAGCAGCTATCAGCAATCATGGCAGGGATAAAAATTGCAATGCCACAATACCAACGACGGATAATACGCATCAACAAGTCGCGCAACAGACCATGCCACCTTTGCCAACTCAAGGTTTGCGTGCGGCTAGTCCGTCTTGCAATGTTTTATCCTCTCTACAAATTTATTTCACTCCATCTCTCATCGCGTAGGATCCCCGAAAAAACGACGCGCAGTCTCGATGGCAGTAGAGTCACAAGTTCCTACTCCAGTAGAAAAGCAGGTAGATAACGAAGGAGACGCATTGATGGCTTCCGCACGTTCCGCATCAGAGGTGCCTCGCCTTAAAACAGTAACAAATGCAACGGCACCACTTAGGAAATCAGCGAGCGGCGCTACATTGCCCGCCACTCTCGCCCGTTTGCGCATAGCTACGCCCGAGGGAACATCCGGGGAATTACCGAGTCCTCGTATACAAACAGAAGTCGACGCTTCGTATTGCTCTTACGACGTAACTAATACTAAATACGTTGGGAATCAAAGCCCGGTGAATACGCCATTTGGATTTAGACTCGCGTACAGCTGATAATTGCACAAATTTTATATTTCAATGTTTCTAGGTAACCGAACAGAGAGAACCTCTGAGAAGAGAACCCAGAAGGAGAGCAGATAGTCGTCAACAAGTAAGAAGCGGACGTTCGGCGGTACGTGACTGTTCTATTACGCAATTTGCACAAATAGACGACGACAACGTGTCTGCCTTGCAACAAGTGACGAAAGGCGGCGGAGGATTGACTCTGGCCTCGCAATGGAAATCACAATTTGACGATTCCGAAGAGACTGATAACGAGTGGAAGGGCGAAAATTTGCAGAGCCCCGAGCACAAAGGAATAAATGTCCCATCTATACCGCCACAGGTAAACATTCTCGCTTGTCGTAAAGAGACTAGACGAGTTTCGCAGCATATTACTTTGTTACGAAAATGCTTCAACAATGTTCGAAATTTAAACGAGTTTACACGTGCAGTCCACAGGTATCGTCGTCGAGGGCTCGCAGCAATTGGATACGAAATCCACCGCAGCTCAATCAAATGCCCCAAATGTGTGTCAACAGCAGTCTTTAGTGCCCGCAGCACTGTCGAAAATAAGCGAGGATTCTCCGAGACTAGCGGTGCCGCATAGATGTTTAAACATTGCGGGTATCGAGAAATATCCAGAACTGCAAGGGGCACTTCCACGAGCTTGGAGCGTTCCGGTTTTAGCGCCACACGTTCGAGATTATCTCGAGGCTCCATTGGTTTGTATCGTATTGTTTGTCATTCACTGGTTGCTTTTGCACAGACGTGTCTAAATTTCGGTGGCAACAGGTTCAGCAAGCGGCATTTGATGATTTGCTGTATAAAGTCGATGTTATGAGGAATATTGCTACTCGATACGATGAGCCGAGACAGACCGCACCAGTCAGAAAATCTAGTCTACCAGCAGTAGCTTTCTCCCCCGATACAATGTTCAGCACTCCTAGAGGAGAGGAAGAGGAAGAAGCAGTAGCGGGTAGATTGGAAATTAGAGTGGTAGACGCAACTGGTGGTGCTACAATTGTGCAAACTAGTGCTGACAGGGAACCATTACAAAGTACGTGTAAACAATTGTATTTTTCCTTCCCCCCCCATGGATCTGTTTCTGTGGTCGATTAGTCAACTGCAAGACTTGCTTTACGCTTGTAATGTAAACGTTTGCATTATCTGAATTTGCAGAGAAATTGACGAACGGCACGGCAGGTAGTCCGGCTAGTCCTAATCCGGGACCGGAAGAACCATCGATATATTACGACGCTACCGAGAATCGACCGACTGCGAACGCGAGTTTGCCAAAGGAATCGATTAATGTTACTACTGCCTCGACTACTGTACAAAATGCAGTACCGCTTCGTGATAACAAGGACAATAAAGAGAAGGAAACATCTAGTAGGACGTACATTGCTCATAGTAAAATACCGGTTCCTGTTAAAAGTCCACGGTGTTCGTTATCCGAGTCGGCGCCCGAGACTAACGCCCCGAATACCAAGGCGGGAACTGGAAGTGACATAGAAAAACTAGCCGTGCCCGCGACCGCAACTAAGGAAAAAGAGAATAGTTAGTAAAACTAATATAATATAGAAACTTCTTTAATAATGTGTATAATATTTGTGGCTATAGCTAGTTATTTATGATACGTGCAGGATTGTGATAAAACTTGGCCGGACATTGTTCTGAAAATTTTCCTAAAGAAAGCGATGTATCATTGAAGATACGTAACTGAACAAGCTACGCTTTAAACGTTTTAATTAATTTATTACTGTATGTTTTATTTAATAATTTAAAAAATTGCTTATTTGCACTGTTACCGTTGTTACTATTAGAGAAAAGTTTTTATAAAACATTAATACAACTCCAACGTTTAATAAAGAAATTTCTTATTATATTTTGAAGTAGTTTTATCTGATGAAAATAATTGTAGTGAAAAATTACTTCTTAAATGCTACTTTGTACTTGACAAATTTGTTTTACATCGATCACATGATGAATGAAGCTACTACAGATTATTTCTCAAAGCAAGGACTCTTTACATTTCGTATAACTGTATAAAATATGTGATAATAAAATATACACGAATTTTGAATATCCCAAGAGAATTGCATACAAGAAATATTTTTTGACAAATGAAATAGCGTTAGTCTATAAAATGTGATTTGTATTTAAAACAATAAGAATGTGTATATACGTGAAATTAATTTAATATGTTAGTTTCTCTCCGTACTAACGCTCGCAAATTTTAGCTGTCAGAGGTAAACCATTGACAGCACATACGGAAACGCCAGCACATTGCCGTCGCATGCCATTATCTGACGCTAGACCAATCATGTCACCTTTAACTTCAGCCAGCTCTGCCGAAGATGAAAATTTAACCGGATGTACGCCTGCTTTGCGCCGCCGAAGACAAAGTGAAAAATATGTGACAGACGCTAGTCAGCTGAATCTGCAGTTCCAAAGACCGCAACACAGAACGAGACCGCAATCCGAAGTATTGCCGAGACTTTCTCCCAGGGGAGTACCTTCGCATCTTCTACGGGAGCCTGGTAAAAAATCCGAAGAGAGCAGTGAAAGTGATTCCAACAGCAGTGGACCGCCAAAATCTTCTCGTCAACCACCACCACCACCTACATCGTTGCCACCTCACATAGCAGAAAATAATGCTAGGTGAATATATATATATTGCACATATGTATCTGACTTGTATAAATAATTTATGGCCGGTCATTTCATGTATTACATCCTTAGTTTCACATGCTACGATGTAAAATTAACTGAAACTAATGATATCGCACATAATTCCGCTTCTATGATTATAGATATAAACTTTCTGTAATTATAGATGCCGCCGTTATTGGCCCATACCGGACGCAACGGTTGCCAGCAGAGAGTCGTGAGATTTGATGTTCAAAATGACAAATAGCCTTGGTTTCTGTTAGGATTGAGAAGGCTTTTACTGCTCAACCATCTGAGAATGTGATATCATTTGGGGCACTGAATATACGCAACTTTTCTGATAAATACGTCGTCGGAGACACGAAAATTTTAGTAAAAAAAAAATAATCATATCTATATATCTACAAAGATACAGAACATAGCTATTGATTTAGCGTGCGAAAATGTAACTGTCTGTAAATGCGTACACAATTAATGCCGCTTTAATTAATTGCTGAACTTGTTGAGCGAATCCCTCAAAAGAAGTCTTTCTAATTATTTTATTTCTGTGGTGTGTGCTCAATAAGTTTCAGTAAATTGAATGAAGGTGTATGTACATGAGATTGCTTTCAGTGTGCAAGCAGTATAATAATCTGGTGATTCGAGATAGTCACTTTTTTTTAAGAGTATACTTTTTCTTTACAACACTTGTCACATTTATGTTACGGTGTGAACATGTCCATCCAGTATCTTTAAATTTCTACGTATATATTATATATTTCTTTTCTTTTTATATTTGTTGGATTTACATAGCTTGGGTTATGCATAGCATATGTTTTGTATATGTTACCACAACTCTAGACTTTCATTAAATCTGATAGAATTTTCTTTACACGAAAGTATCGAATGCACTTATCTGCGTAACTTGTCCATTTTATATAAAATATCCTGTAGAAAGGTTTTATAAGATTTATAAATCTTATAAGATTTTATTAGTGGTAGCTGCAAAGTAATATAAATACATTTTTGTTACAATAGTACAATTATTACAACTACTGTTGTACACTGAAACATATTTTATTTGTTAAAATAATACGAATGTTTTGTATCGGAAAAAAGCAAGTGCTCGATAATTTATTAATTAAAATTATACTCATCCGATTTGAGTGCTTTAAATTATTAGAAATTTAGAATTGCTATCTTGCAAGGAGCATAAATCACGTAATAATATTGTAGAGTTTTTTTGGATAACATAAGGGAGCATGGTTACTAGGTATTATTTAGTGTCACAAGAGGGAAAGAAAGAGAGAGAAATGAGTTTTTAACAAAGTGGCTTTAGAATAATTATAAAATTCAGGCCAGATATACTAGTCTCCTTAATAACCCATTATTAAAGTCAACAAAATGCAATTTCCTTCGCATATAGAAGATGTTTCAAAACAGTTGAAAGTTCTTTTGTTAACAGCTTCTTTGATCAGTTAGGAATCGATTTTTTTTAATCAAAAATATATAAAAGACGTAATCGTTCTCCAATTTTTTGCCTTTGTCATATGTCTTGGTAACAAAGCTTCAAATTAAAAAAGCTCCATCGACATATATTTTTTACCTGGAATTAGCTAAAAAACATAGTTACTTATTTGGCCCCTTAAAAAAACTTTTATAAAGTTTTTTCTTTTTTTTTATTCAGTCTTTGCACCAAGGAAAAATTTACTATAAATTAGTTAAAAAATATATGTCGTTAAAAGAACTCTCAATGCTTTTGAAATATCCTGTAAATACATATATGTATATGTGTATGATCTCAGCTTCCTTGTACTATCTTTCATCTACAGATCTTTAGACTAATTTGAAATTAAAAAGAAGTTTTTATTCTTGAACTGTAAATAATTAAAATATTCAGGGATTTTCTTAAACTATCTTCAGGGATGTAAATGAATGTATATATGTGTATATATTCATTTACATACTGTACATATATATAACATAATGTATAAGTATATTGTAAAATAATAAACTTAATAAATTGAAAACTGAAGATGTATTTAGGATTATTATGAAATTATATTAATTATATAAAGTTATAAATTGCATTTATTTTTCTTATTAAAAATATTAAAAATTGAATGTTAAAGTAATGAGATTTTCGTTAAAGAGATACATCCCAAATTTATCAGGGAGTCTATAGATGAAAGGATATGCAGAGAATTTGGGAGACTGCGTATATGAGTATGTGCGTGTGAATGCGAGTCGAAGAGATGTGTATGCGTGTGAAAAACATTTATAATAGGAACTTTCAAATAATATTTGTACCAAATAGCGTACTGAAAAAATCTAGGTTCCTTTATTCGATTACGTAGCATATAATATATACATATAACGTGTATGTGTATATATATATGCACATATATTTCAAGATGGGATATGGAATGCCATAGCTATGCATGAGGGGAAAGATGTCGGATGAGGTATAATTGTGACAAGTATTTAAACACTTCTTATGCACATAATATGACAAAATTGGTTTAAGCACGGATGCTTTGCGAGTTTTCTTATATAACGAATCTTGAATGAAGTCTAGTGATGCATAAAACTAGTCATAGTAGAATAATCCATAATGTGCTATTGTTAAATCCAATTTTAAATATAGAGTCATGTCACCTTGTATAAAATAGGAAGATTATTCTGTGCAATGATTACGATAAGATCGAGTATAGGAAGTGTTCCAATATTGGCGAAAAGTGGAGACATAACGTAATTTCTTACGAAATGTGATGTCGATTTTTTTAATAGGTATAAAAATGTTAATCTTTCTTCGAAATTTTTATCGAGGAAGAATCGCGAGAGTCCAGAATTCACGAAACTGTATGACCATTTTTCGTCAATTCTACACTTGGACACCTATTAATAATAATAATTTATAAATTAACAAGTTTTTCATTGTTTTGTTCGGCGGGACATAACGCGCAACAAAAGAGATTGTATTAATAGAAAGTTTATTATCCACTTAATATTGCTTATTAATTATGTGGCAATACCTTCGTGTAAATGTATACGAAGTGCGGATACACGACGTAGGTTGAATAAACATAAAAGGATCAAAATCAGTGAATTTTGGATATTATTAATGATAGCATTATTAAATAAGAAATATGAAGAAAAAAAGTATCTTTTCATGCAAGTACGACATAGACTTGTAACTGTAAAGTATTATTCGAATACACGTATAATTGAATTTAAAGTTCCACCGTTTTGTTTTTTTCCAGAGAAAGAGAAAAGAAGAGAAAATGCGTATATCTTCTTTCCGAATTTTATGTAAATAAATGGCATGTATGCATATATATGTAGATATAGCTTATGACAAATGCATATATACATACATTATATATGCATATAGATGCAAATATATGTATTTTATGGACATTCAAATGTAACATACACTGATTAAACAGAAAATTACAATAGATGTTCAACAAATTTGAAGGATTAACTCGTTAAAGCCCATGGTTTTCTGTAATTGCCAAGTAAAACTCTCTTGTCTTGATTTGTTGGATAATCCAATAACCACAAAGCAATATACTTTAGCCTGGAGGCTTTGTGCAAAAATCTGATCTATTTTCAAAATAATTAAAAATGAAACGAAAACTGCAATAACCAAACTTGTAATTAGACTTTAATGAGTTAATTTAAAATTGAATCATAATATCGAAACAGATTGTAACAATGCAGGATGTTAATATCACTGGAAAGTATTTGAAAGATAGATGTTTTAAAATTGATTTTTTTCTTTGCGAAAATTACACGAGTTTTTCTTAATTGTCATAATGAATATCAGTATTAAATTATCAATGTTGAATCTATTTTCCAATTAATTGAAGAATAAAACTAGTACTCGTTGACTTTAAAGGTATTTCAAGTTGGTAAAAAGATCTATTGTTGAAATATTTTCCGGTCGTGCAGGATATTTTGTATATGGGATTTCCCGAAAAATTCTACAGAAAGAGCAGTATTTTTAATTTGATAGAAGTGTTGTCTTCAAATTCTAAAGAATATATTATTCTATTCAATTTTTTTCACATTCATTTGATTTCTTTTCTTAATATTGTCCGTATTGTCTTTACAATGTTTCGTATAAAATTGTCCAGTTCTGTATATTCTACTATATGATATTTGACTTTTGAACTTTAACCATAATGTAATTGTATGTATGTGAGGATATTTTCTGTCCCTGAAAGATGGAAACGTATCATTCCATCCATGATTCTGTATTATAACATACGCATTATAAAATAGGAGAGACACGATAATCGTTTCTATCTTTATCATGTACATGTATCCGCAAATCGTTAACGAAAACATAATCTTTTCTGCTGAAATATGTAACTGAATTTTTGCGGACAACTTAATAGACATTATTGTGGCCACTTTATTAAAAGAGTGAGTCATGTACAGTCATGTTAATAAATATAACAAAAATTGGCTGTAACGAACACCGATAGAAGATGAAATATCATATTGTCATTATCATGTAAGCACAGTTCAATTTAGCTGAAACTTTATTTCAGCAATTTGAACTTAGGAAAGCTCTTCCCCGCTCACTATTTTAAAATTGTTATTGTAACGATTTTTTTTTAATACGTATTTTGAATTCGGTAGAAATAAATAGCGAAACATTATTTTATTGATTTAACATATACGATATAGTAAAACAGCTCATTTCTGTGACATAATTTTATAATTGTACCACAAAGTGCAGCCAATTGTTCAAAGTTATTTGAAAATACTGATTAATTTTCTTAGAAGCAATTTGAGCCAATAACTATAATATATAGAAAAGTGGATTAAGGGAAAGTAAGCGTATTATATGAAACTTTATACATAGATAGAAAAGAATGAAAAGAAACCAATTTATAGGATAAATAATAAAAAAAATATGCGAGCATTTAAACTTCCTGGTATCGCTACAGAGTAAATAAAATCTATTCTATTGCAATCAATTCTTTTAGCTATCTGAATTTACACTTCTTACGCAATGCTTTCTGAATTGTTTCTCGAATTTTGTGCCGTTTCCATCGTTTTTTTTTCTATTATCTTTGCGAAATATATAATATTTGATATTTTTTCCTCTTTCTCTCGCTCTTCTGTCCCGTTATCTTTCTTCGCGTAATTTTTCTTTAAAAAGAACAGCACCCAGCTCAGAATTATTACTTTCTTCAAGTAAGAAGAAACAAAGGCGATATTTGCAATACGTCATTTTTATTTGTTATTAAAGTTTCTCGAGGTGTATGTGTGTGTACGTATGTACATATATATACACACACATATACATATATATGCACGCACACATACACACATCATATATACACTATAGTATATTAATTAATAGTGATATCTTTGCGCGTGTGTATCTCGTAGCTACAATTTTCTATAATTTATACACGAAACGTTTGGTATCTTTCGAGGGTACAAGAAAAAATCAGAATATCGACATTTAGACTATAATATCACAATAATTAACTGCGATTATGTTGGTATTACTTCAGCTTTACACAATAGCGGCAATCATAGAAAATACAGAGATACTAATTATATGAAATTGTTATCAAGTATTGGAATATATTCTTGGACTTACCTAAAACGAAAATATAAAAAATTGTTCCTTATCACTAACGTGCTCGCGGGAAATGAGTGCCTTACGGTATAATTCACACGAGCATATTCTTGGCATACAAGCATGATTTTTTTTTTAAATTTTACCATGGCATATTCGCACCATCCAACTTAGATCAGCTAAAGCTCGAGTAGTTTTCTACAATAATGACTCAGTTTTGAACGAAGTTTGCTCAATGCGCTCGTTTCACAATTGATCCCAATACTGTGTTATCAGTATCAAAGACTCGCCGATACAAGTGGGATACTTAAAAAGTATTAACGGACTCCACCTTTTGAATGCGCTATGAGCCACTGTAACGTAATATCGATATTGTCTTTTTCTTTACACGAAATACTGTAGCAACAAATCTCACGGTCCTGAATCGCAGACAGATTCCTAGAACACACACATATTGGTCGTACAAGTTGCAAAATGTAACGCGCAGCTAAACAGGTAACTTACATTCTTTCTATCAGTCCATTCTCGTCCAATGCATGAGGTAAATCCCTTTTATTGCCCAGAACCAGCACCGGTATCCCAGACAATTGCGGTTTATCCAACAAATTGTGCAATTCATTGCGGCTTGCCTCGATCTTCTCCGAATCAGCTGCGTCCACCATGTAAACTATGGCGTTTACGCCTCTACAGTATCTCTCCCACATGGATCTAAACCTTGGTTGGCCACCGATGTCCCATACTTTTATAGTGACGTTGCCTTTGGTGATTTTACGCATGTTAAAGCCTACAGTCGGTATCATGTCTTCGCTAAACTGCCCAGACTGCACGAAAGAGAAGAGTTATCTTTCTATTATTAGTAATACAAGGATTACAATTTTTTTATTTCAATGCAGTTCTCATTGCAGCAACGACACATTTCCCACAAGTTTATCTTGCGATTGGTTTGCGACAAAAATTCAAGTTACGAGTACGGAAACAATGCGGAGGAGTAATTAAAAGTTTAACTACATTTGCGATATGATAACAATACGACTTTCGTCGGAGAAAAAGAACAGGGAGAGAGAGAGAGAGAGAGAGAGAAGGGACGAAAAATAAGCAGTAACAATGGAAAAACTCGGCACACGGTAATCACGGTCAGTCGCGATTACGTGTCGATATGTAAAATGATTTGACGTAAGGGCGTATACGTGTATGGAGACGGTGTATGTTAACAGCGACGGAGTTACTTCGAAGGGGTTATTGTATCTAACCAAGACGTCGCGATACGCCGAGGAAATCCTTTCTCGCGGGCCTCGCGACGCGCGCGAGATAAATACAGGGGATCCGTGTGACTCACGCACCGCTATGACATTCACGAAGGTAGTCTTTCCGCTGTACTGCAGACCGACGAGAGTGAGTTCCATCTCTTCCTTCCAGAAGAGGGACTTGAACCAGTCCAAAATCCGATTGATGAGGGCCAGCATATTGAATACCGCGCGACCAAATCCAGCTCCGTCGAGAGGTTATTAAAGTGGGAGCACCTTGAAAATACGGAGCCGCTGGTACCCCTTGACGTACAGATCTCGCTGTATCCGCCAGTCAGGATACGTCAGACGCACCAGACACACCAGTGCCCCAACTCCCAGATGGAGAAACCAATTCCACGCGTGCGCAATAGCGCGAGGATAGCAGACGCGCCAGCGGTCCTCCCCCTGTCAGGAGAGCGATCCAATTATCCAACATCACTCCTCTGTCCCCCCACAGGCGACACGTTCTTTACAATTCCATCTCTTTCGTACTCTACACCCTTTGTAGCCTCATCATCTTACGTATCCTATCATGGGCGGATCCGTCAAATCCGTCGACAACAACATTTCGCGCTTCCAGAAAGTTTCGCTGCGTTCCGAGACCCATCAAGATACAGA
>NW_011967194.1:585294-654707 GCF_000949405.1 Vollenhovia emeryi
TTTGTCGTACGACAAATGTAATAGTACCCATAGGCATCTATAGACGGAGCCTTTGTACGAGGGGTAACTGATAATCGCGGCAAGGGGATCACTCATCTGACACCGACTCTTTCCGGTGAGATTCGATAATATTCGGTTCATATTTCCAATACGTGTGCACACGTATATACGGCGCGTTGCTTGTGTGCGTGGCCGAACGGATCATCCCCTCAGATTACGGGCGGTTCGGTCTCCTTACACATTCTCCATGGTCAGATGCATACTCGATTGATAAAGCTGGGTACACGTGTACGTACACGCGACACTTGAGCGACGAGCGGCTCGACCAATCACGGCCGAACGTTCCCGTCAACACGCGACCGCGATTGGTCAATTCGCTCGCCGTTTACGTCGCTCTAGTGTTCTCGGCCTAACACTTGGCAGTCGAGTGGTTCCTCTTGGCAAAACTTTGGCAGATAGGAACAGATAGGAAAAAATAACTCTCGGACGTGGCCGAGCAAATCTGACGCAGCCGACAGCCAGCGCAACGTAGGTTTTGTCGTGAAATAATGTCCCACCAGACCGGAATCAAAGGTGATTATACGCTTGCGGTGCATCAAAGATGAATGCAACCAAGATTAATTGCAGTGAATCGATAAGGGCCTCTTCGACCCTAATCGCCAATCTTTCGTCAATGTAACAATATCATTTCCTTCTCTTCAGCTAACGACGCATTGAAGAAGTTGTTCGCGAAATGCCGCGACGGGAAGATACGGGTACTAAAGATTTCGATAGAGAATGGTAAGTTGTCGGTCGCAGCAAGAGATTTCAAGATCGGAGCAAAGGCATCTTTCATATCTACTCTTCCGCTTTCCAGAGGAGCTTGCTCCGGCGTCTAGTTTGAAGCCAGCCAACAAGTGGCAGGACGATTACGATAAAATGATCAAGCCGCTCATCGTGGAGAATCAGCCAGCCTACATCCTCTATAGATTGGACACAAAGTCACCGGATTCTGGCTACGATTGGTTATTTATATCCTGGTCGCCCGACACAGCACCAGTGCGGCAGAAAATGCTTTACGCCTCCACCAAGGCTACGTTGAAGCAGGAGTTTGGCACAGCGTCGATAAAGGAAGAATTACATGGCACTGTCCCAGAAGATATTACGTTAGACGGCTATCGCAAGCACAAGAGAAACGACACTGCGCCTGTACCGTTGACAACGGCGGAGGAAGAATTAGCTGAGCTGAAGAAGACTACCGCGACTACGGACTATAGCGTGGAGACGAGACATCAGACATTGAGCGGCGTAGCTTTCCCAGTAACGGACCAAGCCAAACAAGCCATCACGGAACTTGGTAAAGGAATTCACGAATACATTCAATTGAAAATTCAACTGGAGGAAGAAATGATACATTTAGTCACGGCTTGCGACGTTTCGCTGGATAAATTACCTACTAAAGTACCATCTGACGCTGCTAGATATCATCTTTACAATTTCAAGCATACTCACGAAGGAGATTACACGGAGAGCATAGGTAAGCGATAAATAACATACCATTTTGTATATCGGTACAGTAGGCCTATATGCGTACAAGGGATCATTTCTTCACTTCTCTTTGCAGTCTTCATATACAGCATGCCAGGATATAGCTGCAGTATTAAAGAAAGGATGTTGTACTCCTCGTGCAAAGCGCCTCTGCTCGACCTAATCCAGTCTCTAGGAGTAACCATAACGAAAAAGGTTAGTAGTCTTGATAATTCGCTACAACTACTTTGCTTTTGTAAATATTTCTTCCTATTGTCACTTGTTTTAAGTTATATTTCAATCGAGTGCCACATACTCTTTAAATAATCAAAGTTGATTAATATCGCACCTGTTCCGTGGCTATAGCTGTTAATTCTGAAAGCAAATCTAACATATCTACAATCTGGTATTTAAACTATCTTTATTGCCATGCTTCACTCCTAATATCTTATAACGGACATACAATTGTTGTTGTACAATTCTTTCAACTTGACTCTAATACCACTAGCTATTGTTTGACTACTACTACCAAGTATGTTTGATATGTATATATAACTGCCATCTCTGTATTATATAACTGCGATCCTAGTTGGAAGTAAATAGTGGAGAAGAGTTGGCAGATATGTTGGAAGATCCTCCAAGCATAAAAGACACAGCTGCAATAACTCCTGCAACTCCGTCAACACCTTGTGCCCCTACTCAATCCATACCAGAGAAAAAATCAAAACAGAAACGGTCTTGTGTCTTAAGCTAAAACTGGCTTAAAGCATTTGTCTCTGCCGTTATTACTGCTTCTTGCTAATTCAAGTGTTTACCATGTTTTGCCCGTCAGATATCTTCCTTCGTGAATTCCAGAATTGTGATAGTATGATATTGACATAGGATGTCATTTTTTAAATAAAGTAATGGGTTTCCAGTGTTTCATGTTAGAGCAAATTATAATTGTCTAGTTATATATATATATATATATATGGATATATGTTACAAGTTAATTTACAAGTAGCAGAAAATAATGTAATAATGCATCATGCAAGAGAAAGTTAATCTGTGTTGTTTATCAGCATTTAGAATTGATTTATATCAAAGTGATACGTACGTGTCTAAGTAGCAAAACAGAGTAGACCAGATGATGTATTTTTCTAAATTTTAAAAGCAAAATTATCACGCGAAAGGCTTTGTGCAAAACGCCATTCTATATCTATTAATAATAAGTGTGACATGCCTATGGCACAAATAACCCCATATAGTTCATGTTTCACATATACTGTATGAAATTATTCATCTATATGAACAATCGTGCCGAGATTGATGGAGTTAGGATTACTTTGTTTGACATTGAAAGCTAAGCCTCTCTCTTTCATTTTTACATTTACGTATTTTTACGTATCAATACTATGTGATAGCAATTTCTCTGTGAAATGTGTATGTAATTTAATTATATACAGAACCTAACACATTCTATTCATATAGAGTTCCTCTTTATTCCAATAACTTTATACTATACGTATACATATATATTTTACATACAATATTCCTATATACCTAAAATATATATTTTCCTAGAAAAAGTACGTTTAAAAGTATATATTGTGCTAAATATATACGAATTAGTTCCTAGTCTAATAAAGGTGATATTTGTCTTTTTAAGTATTTCTTTAGTGAAATTCCGAAGGCTTGGCTTTTAAACTCATTCAAATGTTTATAATAGAACTTGATAATGTAATATTTTTAATATTGATCTGTGGTAACTTGCATATACCATATGTGATGGGTAGAGAGTTGGGAAGAATTCCATTTGCGCTCTAGATAGATAGGTGGATAGGTGGATAGATAGATAGATAGATAGATAGAAGGAAAGAGAGAAAGCCCTAAAGTCATTCGCCTAACTTCTCTATATATTTTCAATATGATGGTAACGTAGTAGAACGAGTGATAAATATGCAAACGCCACATTAGTGTGGATATATTTTTTTCGCACATCATTATTTCAGCTACAAGATAGTGTGATAACACTAGTTATTTTACATATAAAATTTTATATCATGTTCTATACTATTGTAAATGCTACAAAATATTAGATTCTTAAATATGTATGATGTAAGACTGATCTTGGTCCTATCAGCTGTTGATGCGCATGTTAAATATTACATTTAGCAACAGCTACACGCTTGTAAAATCAGTTTAATCGTCTGCTATTCTTGTTATTCTTGAAATCTTAAAGAGCCATATTTTATTAGTTGTAACAATTTATTATTTAAATAATAAAATATATATTTTAAATTTGAAAGATTGTCTCAAATATTTTGAAGTGGACATGCAGTTTACAGCAGATAGGACTACAATTTGACAACCAGCAACAAAATATACGAGAGGCATTCTATTTTTTGTGACTAGTATTTTTTTAACACTTGTAGCTTTTTATAAACTTTTTAAATGTTTTAGTCTAAAATACGCGTGCGGAAAATGATTAATAAAATCAGCTGGGTCTATTTGTGCTGTGAAACTAATTTGAGCCAAATTCTCGTATTTTTTCTTTCCATGTACAGTTAACATTTTTTATATTAGTACACGGTCTTGATATGCTTTTAAGGAAACTGAAATAATCTTAATTATTGTTTTCGATGAATTATTTAATCACTTCTGGCCCAGTTAAAACAGATGTCCAAAGCAGAAGAGAAAAGAGAACAGTTTTTGGCTCATATTTGCATAAATATATTTAAATTAATTCTTGTACTATCGAAGACTAATTAAACATATACGTATTCTATTTTTACAAATCATGACCCACAATATTACCTAGTATATCTTAGTTAAGTGTCATACAGGCCTATTCTGTAACAGATATGTACTCTTTCATTTCATCTTGGCTGAATTTTTCTAGAGTTTTATCTAGAGAACTCATTAAAATCAAGAAAATTGTATATCTTGCCAACATAAAATATACTGGAAATAATAAAGCATTATGCGACTTAAACTCACAATTTGGTGTTTCTTTTTATATTATATCACTGGATATAATTATATACATTTGTACTAGGTGTATATGAATACGTAATTATTAAGGACCACTTAGGTATGTATATTGCTAAAGATGACTTGGCGATACACTCCTTAAATGGGTATGTAATTATTTTTAAGATTTGAAGGCATGTTTTGTCACAACTTACAGAATAGGCCTGCTACATAATCTATAGCCACATCATTAAGTAACTCATCTTGTTTCTTACTTTTCTTCACTTCTATGGCGGCAATTCTCTTACATACAACTACATTCACGCTTCTGTCGACATGTATTATTTATTTCTTAAATATCAATTCTATTACATGTATATTATATACACATCATATTATAATTTCTTTTTACAATTTAATTGCATAGCTTGAGGTAGCTGCTGGAGAGGAACTTACCGAAGCATTTTTTCAAGAGGAGTTGCATCCAAAAATCAGTTTACATCAGCCAAAATTCGCTAAACCCAAGGGTCCACCAAACAGGGGTGCTAAGCGTATAACCAAGGTTCAAGAGTTAGCACCCTCCGGACAAGAAAATTAAATAACTATTTATCAACTTTATATCGTCTAAAATCTTTTTTTCTCATCTATTTTTATGCACCCATTTTTGTTATAAAATCTGTTCAAGTCTTATTTCATTTATTCTAATTGAAAAAAACATATTAATTAAGGACATTTATTTTGGCCTATTCTGTAAATATACACTTAAAGTACATCATTATTTATTGTTTGATCTCTCTATCAATTTATATACAAGATTCATGAAACTTTACACTTACTGTGATAAATTATATGTCAAATTCATGTATATATACATATATATATATATATTTGTTATAAATATTTTGGATCACTTTGCATCTCACAAAACTTGAAGATAATTGCAAATGGATAATAAAAATTGCAAACTCCAATGTCTATATACAAGATTTATTTATATAATTGCGAGTTTATTTCTTTTGGTTTTCAATATCCATTTGTTGAATATTATCTCGCAGTCGTCTATTTTCTTCGTATATTTTTTGTATCTCTGGTACTTCATTGTCCATAACTTGTTTTATCAGCTCACGCGTCCTGTAATTGTTAAACGTGTGTTATTGTCAATGTATCGAAATACAGTCAGTGTACCTTTATGACTCGTACATTTAAGGATGTAGTATAATATACTGAGTGTACATGATATAAGATCCTTGTAAGAAAATATCAAATTTAATATTTAAATTATAGAATGGATAATACTTTACTTGTCATTCCTCGACAAGACCCACTGTTGTTGTGCATCTAACGCCTCGTCCATAGATATTCCTGAGACTGTAAGAATAAGCAATGACAACCCACCACACACTCCACCCAATGCACCACCAAGTCCAGCGCCAACGAGCGACGCTCGAAGCCCCAAATTCATTTTGAATAGTAATCCAGTTATGAAACCACCCAACATGTAATTTTCTATCGCCATCTTGCCTCGATATACTGTTGTACATGTTGCTACGGAGCTGTAAAAGAAAACGTCTATTTACATTTAGGTCATTTGGTGCAAGTTTCAAACCGCAAGGAATTACTTACCTAAAGATGAAACAAAACATCCCAAGCTTTGCTCCCAATCTTCCACCCTTCTTGAAAAAATTCATAGAAATAGATTTTTGAAGTTCTCGTTTTGCATCAAAATGACTTGGGAACCGTGTGGCTTCATTGTTCACAATAAAACTATTGACAGTATTTTTAGTTGCACCTATACCACCTATACCTACGCCTAACACGATGCCTGATAGCGTTACATTTATGATGGATTGCAAGTGTTTGCTATAATAGCCATTTTCACTGGAACATGATAACGATACATTGTACCAAAGTTGTATCTATAAAACTGAGGCCCGGTCTACAATGAGTTGTTAGTCGTTAGTCAGAAGTCGGAACTATATGTCGGTCCTTTTTCTTCCACCCAGAAAGGAAAAGGATCAACATATAGTTGCGACTTCTGACTAACGACTAACGACTCATTGTAGACCGGGCCTGAAGGGAAACGATTTTACAGCTATGTATAATAAGATACGTACTCGAAAGAAAATATATTCTTTACTCTGTCCCAACCCAATTCGTCATCTAATGGTTTTAGTATTGCATTCGCAGGTTTATCAAACTGATTGTCCTGCTTATCTATTGGAAGTATGAACATCAACATTGGGCTTCTGCTCAATAAGCGTATCATCTTGAGTTCTCAATCACTTGCTACTAGTTGTGTGTTCACCACGCATATAAAGCATCAGGAAGTCTGAAACATTTTCAACAAAGTTGAAACGTGCAACGTTTACGCAAACGTATCAAATGTAGCGACATAATATAACCGCGGAACAAATTAAGTGGGATAAAACAATTCAACAACCGCCTCCCACGTATAACCTTCTAATATGTCTAAATTTTCCGAAACGTACAGAACGAAGCTACAGAGCAATTGAGAGATATAGATATGAGCGTGAATATTTCCTTAGAAATTTCGAGGAACTTGACAAACAATCTGAAAACATTTATATTTGGATCAGTAGGTTTCGATATCACATACCCGAGAAACTAGAAATAGCATTCTTTTCGCAGAGTTCCGAAACTCATCAGAGATCTGTGATCAAGGCACGTTTGCAACGTTTGCCCGAAAAACTAGCACGCCATACGGACCTGCCTTAATGATGCCTTGGCCGAGCATATACGTCAAGTATGGAGTGGTTATGCGTGTCATTGTCATGTTGATGACAGTTCTCTCTCCGACATTTCTCTCCAGGATTGTTATAATGACAATAGGATTATTATAATGACAGGCGTAGAAATATGACTGGCACGACAAAATGTTTACGTGCTTTATACCCGAGTATCCAATCGAGGTAAATCGCCCAAGTAAAATGTCGTTTTGCACTGAACAAGTAATCGCTTATCCCGCAGACGAGATCGTTGCGATAAATTATTTTTCGGGGAGAGAGAGAGAGAGAGAGCGAGAGCAACGTTAAACTTTCGGTGTACACAGTGAACACGCGATTTCAACTCGATTGTACTTGGACACAAAACGTACATTTCGTTTCTCGTGACCTGAGATGTGCTCCGATACAATTTCCTTTGTGTTTCCTCAGCAGTTTCGTTAAAAGCACGTTGTTTAAAAAATATCAGACCAACGATTGTGCAACGAGAATTATACTCGATTGAATTTAATTGACTTTTCTTACAACTACTGAAACGCGTAGGTTATGCTGAGGTAAACGAGATAATGTGAATTAAAGTGTAGAGACTCTCGAGTGCTAAATGACATTTTCCATAATTTGTTAAGGATTGGACAATCACGTCTACCATGCGGCACGTCGCATGTACACAAATTTCAGTATTGCCAAATATATTAAATAGATTTTTTTTCTTGTTTCAGTATAAAACGTACTGTGAATAATAGTTTCTAATTGAGAGTCATAAAAGAAAACAGCATCATCATGGAAGAGAACGAAGGATACAATGCTACAGTCCCATCTTTCTCTGGGGTTGAATCAGCACTTTGGAATTACTCCAATCGTGTCATCCTGGAAGATCTTAAAATGGATAGCAACTTTATATGGTTGCTATGTTCGCTAGTATCTGCCATATCCTGGATTGTTTATATCGCTTATTATAATAGTAGAGTGGCTGGTTATATATTGACAAAGTTGTTAAACCGATTTGTTATTAGAGACGGATATGTTAAAGTTGGTAAGAACTTGTGGTGTACTTGCAATTAATAGAAATTACTCCGCTATGACTTTCCGCTTTCCTTACAGGATCTGTCACACTAAGTGCTTTAAGTGGGAAGATAATGTTCAGGGACATAGTTTATATCACGACAGATTATAGTTTTAGAATTCAGGATGGTTGGCTGATATTTAGGTGGTGGAGAAGCTATGTCCCCAAGGACGTATCGGAAGGTATTGTTTTTTTCTTTTTTTGGTTTAATGTGTAATTATATACACGGTAAAGGCAAAATAAAATAATGGTACCTTGTAAAACTTTCCATGTTGTAGATCTCTCACATTCTGACACACGGCTATCAGTTATGTTAAATGGCTTTGAGTTACACGTTTACAATCGCTGTCAACTTTATGCACAATTGGAAAAATCCTTCGGGCTTACCCCACAAATGTTTGCTGATGAGGAAAGCCACAATATAAACAGTGACGATCTGGATGGGGAATCTATAAATAACGCAGCTAATGAAACTCGGCATTCGCAAATTAATGCGATGGATGTATCTCGTCATGTGGATAACATCAGAAAGAAGGAAGCTCATGTGATTGCACGTACTTGGAGAGATTTGATACCAGTGATTAAACTAGATATTTGCACAGTTAGTAACAACAAATTGCTTAAATTCGACTTTGTACTCGTTTGCAAAGAAACTCGTAAAACAACGTGTCCCTTCTTCTTTCCTAGGGGAGGCTGGTATTCGGCAATCGGTTAGTACCAACTACGTTATCGATAACCGTGGAGGAAGCACACTTTGTATATTCTACAAAACCGGCAGCGTCCAGGCACGATCATTTTATGCACTTTACCAAGTGCAAAGCCGAGAACTTTAAAGTTATTTTGGCCCCTAGCCCAAAATACACCGGAATGGTTGACGACCCGCCCAGATACATGGGAGAAGGTTTCGTTGTTTTGAGTTCAAATAATATGGAAGTTTATTATTACATGGACGAGCCTGGTGTCGTACCGGAACATCCTGAAATGATACAATTAGTAAATGGAGACATGGTTGAAGCAATGCCTCCCATATGGGGCATAGATATCAAGTGTGGAAAGGGCACAGATTTCAGTTATGGTCCTTGGGCCGATAGGCAACGAGAGCATTTATTCAAATTTTTCTTTCCCAATGACTACCAACCACTAAAGATAACAAAGTTGCCTAAACCAGGAGATAAAAGACAAGTTCAATCGTTTGACATTAGATTGTCGACGTTGAATGAGGCAACGGTTGATATACTTTTTAGTAAAAATAGAGAAACGAACGCTGTTCACGTGAATGTAGGGCCAGGATCGTATTTAGAAATTACAATGCCATGGATAGTATTGCAAGATGGTTACACTACCAAGATAACGGGTCAGCTTCTACATTTGGAAGCTACAACTAGTCTACAATATCGGAGTCTAGTTGAAAGTGAGACCTTAGAATTTGGAGTAAAGTGTCACTATCCCATCAGATGGAACGATCATCAAGAATGGACGCTGAATTTAACTGGATGTAAAGCAACTGCTAATTTAGTTTATTCGCACAAGGACTTCTTTCAGGATATGATTAATGATTGGGCGAGTAAAGCGAGACCTGATATTTTACACTTTGTCCCGTATACTTGGAAATTTAGTTTACTCTTGAAAGAATTTGAACTGATTACGCTCTGCAACGAATACAACTGGATCGATTGCTCGTCTCAGAATCAAGAGAATGCGCACATCGCTTTTTGCGGGGAGCTTTTTGATCTCTCGTTTGATCTTCCATTCGTAGACTTTCTACCCGTCACGATACCCTTACGTTTCTGGATTCAAGGAGAGAGCGTCGATCTCTTGTTCTATTTGCCGGAAGTTAATACCAATCGTGTTATTTTATTAGCATTAGATAAGAATGCAAAAATCATGACGCGCGACGGGTCTCACAAACATCTGCATGAATTGAATAGAGGCAAGAAGTGGAGAAACTTTTGTCAAAAGGAGTCAGGCTGGGTTGAGTGCTGGTCTGTGCCAATTGTGGCGTTGAGTATTAACTACACGTATCATCTATGTCCACCCTTAGGTCCTACTCCACAAGCTAATATAACAACTCCGGAGAAAGAAGAAATTCTCTTGTCTCCTATGCGAATTCCTAAATGTAGGAAATCGCCGGGCTTGCAATGGGCAAGAAGTGGCGCACAAAAGTTTGATCCGCAGTCCATATCGCCTGATAAAGTTAGCGTAGAACTTGAAATTGGGCCATCCATACTGATTTTATATGGATCTTTGCTAAAAAACTTCATGCACTTGAAGGAGAATTTATTTGGAGATTATCAAATGTTTACCGATATGCAACAAAGTAGAAATACTTCAACATCCGCAGAGAGAAATAAGGATAAGGATATACAAAGCAGTAGCATCGAAGCATCCATGGAAGACGAAGAGATCAAATCTAAGCCGTTTGATCCGAGAGATTATAGATCGCTGGAAGTTACCGTTGGTGTTACTATGCACGACATTCAAGCTCATTTAATCAAAAATTGTAATGAAAATGATCCACCATGCCCGGTTATACTCCTGGAGCGTTTTGGATTTGAAATGAGAAAGGGTTACAGGGAAACGCAACTTCAGTTACTGCTATCTCCTGCCATTGCTTTAGTTACGGACAACGTAACGAGAGCGAATAAAGAGCATCATCTAAATCAGGGACATTTAATGTTGAGTGCATTGCAAATCAGAGGTCATGCTATGTTTAGCAATGAGGGAAGAAGTTTGGATCAGGAAACATTGGAGTATGCGTGGTTGATCGAGGTGCAATTGGGCAAATTAAGCGGGAAGATCACTTCTCCCCAATTACATCACTTTGTCACATCATTAGAGACTTTCTTGTTAATGGCAAAAAATACCGAGAACAGTTTACGTCCACCCAATTTACCTTTTCAATGCCATCATGGTCTCGCGCCACTGCAATGTCCAGAGAGTGATGTCGATAAACATTATAGGTATTTTTCTGTGTTTTCTTCACAATTAGAAATACTAACAGGATAACAATTATTGGTGATTCCCGTTACTATCATTATTAATGAAATCTTAATGTTACAGGTGCCCAAGTTCCGAAGATATAAAATATAGAATGACGAGACTGTCCATAGACGCTGTTGATTTGTATCTACAAGAAGTGGGTACTGCCATACAATTTTGGATATCTCCGATTCGTGTCGCTACTTGTAATCTTCATGGACATCAAGTGAAATCGGGCGTTACCGCTGTTTTGCCTACAATATCTATTCGCCAGTTTGTGTCTGCGGCAGATTATTTTGCAAACACAAGTAACACCAACACAACTGGTAGTGGTAGATCTCATAATAACGCAAGCAGCCGAATGTCAGGTATATTTCTATTATCTAGCATGAAATTCTTTAAATAAAAATATTAAAATTTTTAATAGAAAAGAAATTTCTAATATATTTCTCCTATACATGGATAGGAGATGGATCGGATATATGGCTCGAAGTAGGGTCAACATCTCTGGGTCCAGTTGTTCTAGAAGCCGCGATTTCTCTTCCAACTCCAGAACACAATTTGCACTTGGTACAAAATAAATATTTAAAAATGCACGATGAGGCAACAAAACGTTTGTGGTTTCTATGGCCTCAGGAAAGTGGAGTAAAGGCAACGAAATGTGGTTGTATAGGAGGGTGCACATTCTTTGGCAATAACCGGAATGGACCAAGATTTTTCAAACCAAGCTACCACGATCTTCAAGATGGTATTAACATTGCTGCCTACAGGTATATATTTATCTTCGTACATCGAACATGTCTGATGACTAATTCAAAAGTTTTACCGTAACAGTAGTACATTTTTCTTCTTTTGTTCATAGAATTCATGAACCCGGCAAAGAGAAAGGATTTGGACAATCTATTTTGCACGATGGCCAATTGGTGTTCCATACACCACCATATAGCTTGCAAGATATATCTTTGCAAGATACGTGCTATTCCGTGACAGGATTGAAAGTAGCAATTAGTCAGGATGGTCCACAAACTCTGAAGAAAAGTATTGAACGTCCAAGGTCTGTGACCGATCATAATAAAGAAGAAAATACTAGCGCAAAATTAAACGTTGCGTCTGCAAGTCCATTGATATCCAGTGGAGATAGAAAATCGTTGGACAGAAGATTTTCTTATACATCAATGCGGTAATCTCTCTCTCTCTTTGGAATTTGCAGCGGTCTTTTTAATTACTTTAATATTTTCAGCTAAATAATTAATTCGTTTTTTTTTATATTGCATGATTTAAATTTTACAATCGTAAATCTGTATATGTATATATATATATAAATGTAATGATATAACGTTTTTTTTTTGTTGCAGTGGGCAGAATACGAAAGATGTACCGTATTCTCGTTTGATCGATGCTAGTCCTGTAGCACAGTTACCTCAGAAACTAGATTCCGATTCTAAATTAAATGCAGAACGCAGTAAATCCATATTAAGTGTACCAGAAATTGAAACTGCTCCCAAAAGTAGTGTATCCGATTCCAAATTGGCCGTCGATTATTTTACTGCAACAGAGAATATAGAAACACGTGAATCAAGTAGCCCACAGTCTTTACCTACAGTTCCAACCGAATTTAATATCTCTACATCTACACGATCAACCGCAAGAAGCGGCGATAGAGTGAATGTATCGGATTCTCATCATTCTTTATACGCGAGAACAAATTCAGAAGAACGATTAAAGCAGGAGGTAAAATATAAAAGATATGTCTTGTATGTGCAAAAAATTTCAGTAGCTATTTAATACAATTGTTTATTACTTCATACGCTTGTAGGTACAACGTACAGTATCCATGTCATCTGAAAATCACTCGGAAGCATTTTATTCGGCAGACGAAGATATGAGTCACGGATTAAGCGGAAGTCGAACGTCCAGTTTACGTCAGTCCATCGTCGGTTCTGGCTGTGTCTTAAACCGCAATGACAGTATAAAGAAAAAATTTTCATCGGACTTGTCTATTGTTGAAAGCTCGGCTAACGTAAATATCTCGGTAACGGATAAAGCGCATACGTTAGAAAGAGCAAAGACACAAATGTTAAATACAAAAAGGAGTCCGAGGATTAATAGAAACACTAGTTTTCAAAATGAAGTTGATCAAACTGAAAACTGCGGTTTGCAAGATTCGTCGGATAGCCACTCTGTATCATCGACCAGTTTTATCTCTGCTGTGTCCTCACAAGAGGATGTCACACTTGTAAATTTGCACATGCAAGTGAATAAACCAATCGTAGATTCACCGTTATTAATGTCGAGTTATGTCAGCCATTTAACACAGGTACTTTTATGCTAGCATGAATTTCATTGTGTATTAGTGTCTCTTAATATTTATGTTAAGGCCTGCGTCCACGATGCTAGGATCAAGTTCTAGCGTCGTGGACACAGCCCATTACACAATAAGTGTATAGCATTATAACGCAGTACATATACTTATCTACACACGTAATAAAAAATATTAGGTTCGCTGTTCAAACTGGAATCAATCGTCATTACCTTCTGGTGGCGATGCATTTACTACTCCTGTATTTCAACGTACGGAGGATGGTAAATTAATTTATGTCGGCGGACGATATATACCAAAACTTGAAACTGTCACAGAGGGTTTTACATCGTTGAAAATGATCACACGTTCCGATGGCTCGCCTGTCGCGAGTTCATCCAACAAGACGCCTACACATCCTTACTTGTGGGATGATGTATCGCTGAATCAAACGGAAGGTACAGCATTATATTGATAATTTTGTATTTGAATACTCTTTCGAGAAAGTCTAAGATTTTACGGACGATTAGGTGAAGAAGATCATGCGATGCATAACGAGGAGGAATTATTAGCGATATTGCATGAAACCGGACTACGCACAACGGTTATTGTTAAATTCAAAGGAGATGTCGACATTATGCTAAGTCCCATGGTTCTGGAATCACTTCAACGATTCATCGATAGCATTATACCAACTTTGGCCAGTTTACATCCATTGACAATCTTAAATCATCTTCACAATGAATGTATAAGCAAAGTAGAGGATGCAAATATTTTAAAACAGGATCAAAGTTTATCGTATTGGAGTCAAGTCCAAACAAGTTCAAAACGATCTACAGCAGAAAGGAATCTTAAAAATGGTCAAGGTGATGATAAATGTTAGTCTTTGCGATATAACTTTCTATATGAATCAAGTTAGTTTGTATTTATAATTTGTTTTCTTTAACAGGTAAAATTGCACTACAGACGAATGTCTACGAAGAAAGTATCACGACGCAGATACAAGGAAGTATTATCTTACCAAAGGTAACAATAATTTTGCATAATAATTGATAATAATTTTTCACAATATCATTATATTGAAAATATTTTTTAGTTGAATCTAACATTGCTACAAGCCTCCGTCGTAGAAGAAATTATCTCGTTCTCTGCGTTAGAAAATATTCGAGACTTGACATGTGTATCGCTATTCGCGATTTGTCTCGATGATGTCACTGCAAGATTCTATCTAGGAAAACAAGCTCGAGAAGTTGTTCAAACTTTTCATAAACCAGCTGCATTACCGAATCAGAAGAAGGTGAACAAAATCAGTAAAGCATTTCTATCTGGACATCAAACTACTGCAGTGGTGGCTGATGTTGGAGGAGAAACAGTGTACATAGAAACGTCGGAGAAGCAGCAAGAAGAAATTATAGTCACTTTAAATATCGGTATATGAGTAAATAAACAGATATGTACACACGTACATATATATACACTATATATACACTGTAAAATTTTTTATTTCTTTCACAGGCAAAGCACATTCTCAATTGAGAAGGCTAAGAAATGAATCCTCGATACTGAAGGATGCAGTGATAACTGCTATACCTGCACATTATTCAAAAGTATTATTTACCTGCACAAGAATGACATCGCCATTAAAGTGTATTGATTATTATTTACATTATCCAACGGACGAAAAAGAAAAGCTGAATGTATGTACATTTCTTTTTTAATATTACTTCAATAACAATACATACAACAACTTACACATATTTTAGAAACAGGTTGGACCACCGCAAGCTACTGAAGAATTTACTATGGGAAGTGGAGAAGATAGATTAGGATTTATTATGTTTGAGTGTGGTTTTGAAGGAATTAAATTAAAAGTAGTAAAAAGATCTCAATTTGAGAAAGGAGAAAACGGTGACAGTGACAAAAAGAATGAGGCAGAAGTATTTTGCACTGACAGTGTTAAAAGCCAAGACGAATTAGATAATAATACTGCTGGTAAGAAAAATTATGTTTCAAGTGATATCGCATCAATATTGCGTTTACTTAGTTTATCCTACTTTTAGCGTTCGTCGCAGCTACAGCAGAGACAGAAACAAAACCGACAAATGCATCTGCTGGCACTCAAATGAATATGAGCGCTACATGCACCAGTCTTACGTCCAAAGTAGCAAACGGCAATACTGTATCATGCGTTATTGAATTAAAAACGGTCTGGTTTAATTTTGCTGCACCCCCACGTACCCCAATAACGAGAAAGATTGATTACACAAGATTAGATTGGAATTTGCTTAGTACGGCATCGCCAGCGATAAATGCGTGGATGAATCCCAGTAACAAATTTGCAATTCGTGTCGTCCATATGTTTAGAACAATGTATCGAAGATCCACTGCAATTGTTGCCTGTCTTATGGCAGAAGCATTAGACGTACAAGGAATACATATGCCTCTGAAGGTATGTAATTTATTTTGATGCGACTACAATAAAGAATTTTCATTAATACTAATGTTGCTTTTTTTACATACAGAGTCGTTACGGAAGATTAACACCTTTAGCTAAAACATTGCAGGAGGATCCTTCTTGTCAATTATGTACTATATTGCAAAATTATGTTTTATTATCTGAAATTATAAATATTGAAGCCAACTTGAAAGAATCTGATCTACCACTTCTTTCTACACTCCGACAGGTAATAATTGTTAAAATAATTCAGAGATTCATATCTTCGTCAGATCATATGATTTATATGGCATTTGTAGCTTTATTATTATACATTTTTAGTATAAATTGAAACTTTCTACATTTTAGGGCGTCATTGTATTAAGCAGGCAATGGAAAAATGTACTTTATACACCACTATTACTAGAGCATAATTACAAAACTAAACATGTTAAACCATTAAACGTTACATTTGCCGTATCAGATCCTGATGAGGTAAGATATTTTTATATACAGATTGGGAAATGTGCAATGGTATGGTTTGATCCTCAATATGATTGATGTCTTGTCCTTTGGAAATGTTGACAAAAAGAATATGTGTGTGTATACACAATATATACAAGTATTTAATAATTTGTACTACTTTGAATAATCTATACATATATATATATATATACATATATATATTGTATCCTGATAATATCTAAGGTATCCAAAAGTTATCGTTAGAAAAAGCATAATTTGCTAGGAACTTCTTCTTTCAGCAAATAAGTAAGACAGAAGTGGAGGAAGAAATCGATGTGAAAAGGAGTAAGAATTCTTCAATAAAGAATATTCTTTCAAAATTTGTATACTATGCAAAATATAACAAAAGTGGTTTTATGTATTCTTTCTTAGAAATGAAATTTTGGACTAAACGCTTTACAATTTTTGTAAAAATGTTATTAAATAATGGCTAAGAGATGCCTTACTTTTAATGTTTTTAACAAGCTATAATATATGTCCAAAATGCAGCAATTTTATGTTTTATGTATATTTTTCGATAATATACGACACTTTTATCTTTGGTGAGGGTATAGCAATGCTTGCAAAATATATATGTGATTTAATAAATAGCTTTGTGGAACAGCTTTTGAAAACGTTCTTGAGATATTTCTACATATTAAAAATTCTTTAATCGTATTTTATTGTGCTATTTTATAAAATCAGCTTCGAAATGCTTTTAAGGCAATTTAAAGTGTTACCACCAAAAAAATAAAAAAAGAGAGAGAGAGTTTAATATTAACCGTATGGTTAATATCAGCTAAATATGTAAATTGTATGCAAAATTATATTACATATGTATATCTTAATAGAATTTGGCTTTATTAGAGGTACTAAAAATGATTTTGAGCTTTGGTTTACTAATGCTTATAGGAGAATCTGTTGACGGATGGTGAGGGTAGTGCAGGAGATGTTGATGATCAGGAAGTGACAGATGAATGTGCAATGCTCATCCATACGGACCACATGCATAAACACACACATATCAAAGGTGGACAAGATAAAACATCAGGTACTACAAATTACACAATAACCGTAGCAAATTTTTGTTTTGACAGAGTATTTGAAAAAAAGAAAAACAATTGTTATACTAATTAAATTATTGGAGTAATGTGTGTATTAATTTCAATCAGTTGTACATACCTGTATATTGTTTATTATATATATGGTATGCTTTATAAATTATAATATAAAAAGCGGCATATCTTTTTGAGAAAAATGGAATCTATTAATCGTAGAATACGTATCCGTTATTATGATCCATCGGAAATCATTTTTTGCTTTCAATGCTTTTACCAACCCCGTGTATATAAACGCTTATGTATGTCCGTCCAAGCGCCTCTTCTCCTCTCTGATAACTCTATTCTTTAGTAGCCAATTAGCTTGTTAATCCCGTAATTAACAAACATAATGTAACCTTATACAAACGCTTGGCTTCATGTGGAAATGACTAGGTATATGTGGTGATGGTTTGACGGTTCCCGTAAGCTCTCCTCGCGGGAAAGATACGACCCCTATAGCAACACCGGTTCCAGGCCCGGATTCATTTTCCTCTCCTTCTCCACCCGTAGCTCTTCCAAAGAGAGGAAAAACATTACAACCAACGCAAGTGCCTGCTAGTACACGTGCAAGTATCGTTTTCCCCTTACTCACCAGCGGTGGGTTATTCAGTCAAACACGAGAACCAAATAACATAAGTAAGTGGACAGTGAATGAGTTGTTTAACTTTCTTCGTAACTAGTAATTAGCAACTTCATTTTATTTTTAAGTGAAGCAGTTGGCAGTACGATAACGAATATAATAACAATTACATTGTCATGCATGATCTCATCTTTTGCATATAATTATTATCGTACAAATTTCTACTCTTATACCTATCTCTTTTATTAATATATTTCTAGAGTACTCGTTATCTTTATCATCATTATTATCCTCATTAATAATTATATTTATATATATTATTTATTTTATATCAGGTTACGGAACATTGAGAGAAGAAAAGACTCCTCAAATTCATATCTCACATTCACATCAACTTGGTTCCAATCCTAGCATCTATTCCGGAGGCGTAGGTCACGGTAGTCAACATAGCACTGGAAGTTTAGACCAAGTTACGTCTCCTACGAGTCATTCTACAAAGCCTATAAATACAGGGGAAGATCTGTATAGCTGGATGGCAAAACAGCAAGAATTTATTAAGGATAATGATAAAGGAAATTTAAAGGGAAATTGGGTAAGTCTAATCACTATCACGGTATACAGTCTTCCGATAATAAGATGTTAGAAATGTCAAGATTTGTATATGTGGAAAACTTGCTCATCTTCATTTCCGTTTTTACTCGCATAGGTCTTTCGTACCGAGCAAAAGTCTACAAAGGTACATTTGTAAAAGCGCAATTGTCGTCACTCTAGAATGCACAGATATGTCGTTCTACTGCACGATTGATAAAAAATATTCTTTTTTAGGATTCTAAAATTAACACTATGACTACCGACGACACTGAAGATTCTGATATACAGAGTGGTGCTTTCCTGTATCCAATGAAAGACTCTCTAAGATTGCTGGATGCACATTTGATTTTCGAGCCCCTTTTGTCGTCCTTATCGGTTATGCCACAACAGATGTTATCAGTCATTGGATCGGGAAATGTAAATAACGTGTCCTCCTTAGATTCATTAGGCTCAAATTTGTCTCTTGTAGGCAGTATGGACACCATGCGCATTGATATAGTCGTGAGCGAATTTGGAAAAGTAATAGATAAGAAAAAAAGTAAGCTTTATTAAAATACTTTTAAAACGAACTCTGTCAGTATAGGATATACTGTTTAAATAATATATTTCTCGTTTTTATACTTACAGATAATAAAAGTCAGCCAAAGAAAGGAAACTCGAAATTTTATCTCGATATACCGCCAGAGACACCAGCATTTTTATGCGAAAAAATTGGCGTAGATATCGATATCAAAAAAATGGCCGATATGACAGTAGATGACATGATACAAAAGCAAAATGTTCTATACATATCCAGAGGTCAATTGAAGAAGCATACTAGCACAGTGGTTAACATTAGTTTAAATATTCGTTACATAAGCCAGCAAGTAAATATGCCCCTTCTCAGATTGTTACATCAAATAAGTAACATGTATCAAAATGTTAAAGAGACACAGATGGAGTTGAAGGAGCAACAGCCTGAAGGAAAACGTAACACTAATGTAATCGTTAATGATAACGTCGCGAAAAACGGCTCGTCGTCAAGTAAACATACAATATTTTATTAATTATCAATAATTATGTGTGCAATCAATTTTGCAACTAATAAAATGATATTCTTCCAGCGTCTGATCTGCAAGAACAGTTTCTCACTGGCGGCAAGAAGACCGAGGCGCCGTTACTTCGCAGTAGTTTCGAACCGAATCAATCGAAAGCGTTACCAGGTGCAACTGTACGTTCTCGACCGCAAAGCTTTGCACAAAAATTACGAAGCACTGGCAAAAGTGTAAAGGGCTATATTAATTTAAGTGAGGGCGTTATTACGCCCAGTTTCGGAGCAAGCCCTAGCGGATCTGGTTTAGATAAATTTACGGATACATGTAAAGATAGCGCACACTTGACGCCACGATGCTGGAAGACCATATACTACCTTCTGGATTTGTATGCGACTCGTCCGGAAACTAAAACTATTACCCATCGATTTTCGATACCTGCAGATGCAGCGGAACATTATAAAAGTGGGAAGAAGTACGAGATCTTGAATGAAACCAAGGATGTTGATCTTGAAAAAGGGTTGAATGCGGAGAATAGTTCAACACCAATTCCTCCATCGAGAGAATTAAGTAAGTATAAAACATTTTTCCCAATGTTTCCTTCATCTTTTCAGCTTTAATAATCAAATACCATTTGCAGACATCGTAACAGGTGAAAGAACACGGCTAATTATTTTTGGCGTTGCACGAATCCACCGAACTAGATTACTGGCTACTTTAAGTGGTTTAAAGCTAGAGGCAGAAATTACTAGTCTACACGCTAGTCTAACTTGCCGCAAGAAATCGCGACCCGCGAGCTTAGAATGCAGTATGACTGGACAAATCGGAAGAACCATGATTGTCTTACTGGAAGGGGTTGCCCCTAGTCAACAGACAGTCGTAAAAGTTACCGTTGGAAAATCACAAGCTCTATATTCCAGCATTACAAGACGTCAAAAGGATAAGAACAGCGGCTTATTGACTGTTGGCGCTGTAAATATCGATATACCGCAGCATCCCGTAGCATTACACGGAATGATGACTAGAGGCAGCAAACAGTTGTCGTCAACGTTGCAGGTAAATCTCGCAATAACGTTTAAATTCTTAAAAGAAACATGTATAAAAAGGGATGTTATGCTCGCAGGAATTAAGAGTTACCAGAACATCATCAAGAATGTCGCGAGGACAACAACAAGACGATGTAGATGCTGTTCCGGGCAGTCCGCATCATTATGCGCCAGCTCCTTCGATAGGCGTCGAAAAACCACAAGCCGTGTCTGGTCTTTTAGAACCGATCGTTATGCAGTTCCACATAATACTGCAAAGCCTAAGTATAACTGCGGCATTGTTACCATCCCTCCAAGCGCAGTACAAGATGGACCAGGTGAACAGTTCTGGAATAACAGGCAGCAAGGCTAAGTTTACTATAGATTTGCCTCATCATAATCTGAGTTTCACAACGAAACTACAAGTGACAGAAGCGAACTTACCGTCTGAAGCAAGTATCGAATTACCTAAAGTACATGTTTCGGCCGAATATGTTCAAGACGGAAGCAGTAACTTGAATGATAGCAAACTAGCAGGTAAATAATACGAATCGTGTATTTTTAAGCTTAAATAATTGTAGTTTTAATGAAATTACGTCTTATATTGCAGATGGTGTTGTATTGAGACAAGGCAGCTACCTGAGTGCAACTGCAGATATTGGAGTGTTTGAGCATTCTTTAACGACGGATCTTTTAAATCATTTGGTATTTGTACAAAAGGTATTTATGAAAGAAGTAAATGAGGTAGTACAGAAAGTCTACGGAGGTGAGAAACCAGTACCTTTGTGGCTCGAAGACGACGAATCGACCAGCTCTACTTTGAAGCGAATTTTATTTTCGCTCATCATACGTATTAAGGTAAGGAATGTTTTACAAAGAAATTTTCACAAAGTCTTTTACATTTATTCTGCTTTGTTGGAGACTTGCGAGCAGCATCTCTGTACACGTTATTAATTTATAACCGTTTCTAATCAATCTGAAAAAAGAAATCCAGTATACAAGAGAAATTTAATTCTTTTATTTTTTACAGAGGATTCAATTGACTGCAACAACTCCAACAAACTCGGCAGTACGATTAGAGACCGGCGCAGTAGAATTTCAGTTATCCAACAGAGTGCAAAATGTTTCTGGAGCTACTCAACCTAATCCCTACATGAAATTATTTGGCAAAGCACAAGTTGATATTAATTTAAGTCTGGGACAATTACTAAAAAATGTATTATTTGAGGAAGCAGAGCCCGAATTTCAACAGTTTGCTTTCTTCAATACTAGAATAGGACTACGAAATGCATTTCAAGAGGAGATGGCTCAGGGTGAAGACAAGGAAGTGGTTTTAATTACTCTTAAACGTCCGTTGATTTATATACAACCGATAGCCATTGATAAAGCTATACTCGTTTGGTTAAATTACAAAAATGCATATGAATACTGGAATGAAAAGCGATCTAACTTGAACAAGGAAGTGTTAACTGCTACTCAACAAGTATTTGAAAAAGTTCCATTCGGGCAACTCACGAGTCAGCTCAGTGCGCCTCATCTTGGAACATTATTTTTGCAATTAACAGTCGATGATATGGGCATATGTATACCGCTTAATCCTTTACCACCAAATAATTGGAGATTAAACAGAAGCCTTTATGACGGAGAATCGCGAGGGGCTGTTGTGGTAACACTTGAAAACACGAGCATATCCGCATGTAGTAGCGGTAGTTTAGTCAGTAAAGGAAGGTACGTATGTATGCTCATAATTCTTTTATTTCTAAGTTCTTTATATTTATGTCTTATATTTTTAATTGTATTTTTCTTTCTTTTTTAGATTTGTAGGATTATGCTTGAGATTTGCGGAAGATTTTGAAACTTCTTTGGACGATTGGAAACCAGATATGACCGATAGTAATATAATGAATTTATGTGTCGTATCAGAAGGCACTTATGAAGTGTGTAGTAGGACTATTGCTCAAAAACAAGATAAGTCTGGTATGATCTGGTAGTATATACTTTTCCTTTTGTATAGAATTGTTGAAAATAATTAATTTTTTTCTAGATAATGCTAAATGGATCTTGAACGTTCAATGGCAAATGGAAGGAGTCGATATTCATCTTGATGTCAATGTAGGACAACAGCTGTCGGCTCTTGGACATACATTAACAATGCTAACCGGTTTTGAAGAAGAAGATGATATTCATGTTCCTCCAGATTATGATAGCGACGATGTAGATCAACCAGAAAATAGCACTAGCCAGGTTAAAAAAAAAGTATGGTTTAATTAATTTTATTTTTTGCGATTTAAGTAAGTAATGTAGAATAAACATGCTGCAGCTTTATATCATGTGTATATACAATATAAAATTGTACATAAAGTTAAATTAGATCTTGGTAGCTAGCATCGATTTGAAATCAATTTTAATACTTCTAATTGTTTTTATTTAAAGATGTAATATTGAGAATTAAAGTAGCGATATCTTTTATTTAAATTAAAATTGTATGTACCTATAGGAAAGCATATTGATGAAAAAATCGAAAAATTGGACGGACAGTCTCCCAGCATTTATTTTCGACCCTACACTCGATGCAAAGAAGAGGTCACAATTAATAGAGAAAGAAATGAACGAACAAGCGAAAATTATAAATGACTTGCGATCGTTGGGCGCTTCGCATGGAACAATTGAACAGGAAATGAAACGTCTGCATGAATTAGAAGCAATGGTATTCAAAGACTTCAGAAGGTGTGTTATGAAATGACTTCTTTCTTCACAATTGCACATTTTGATTCGAAATATATTCCTCAGGGATATGATTCAAAAGCTAAGAAGACAATCGGTGAAAGCTTCTGGTATTAAGGGTAAATTAGGACTTGGCAGCAAACCAAACACATATCGTTCAAGATCATTTATCGTACCTTCGCCCACACCAGAACATCATTTAGAAAGTCCGGAAGATATGAATACAGAAATTAATTCAGCAAATTCAGCTAGTTATGAAAGCAGTCCTAGGAGTGGTCCCAGTCGGTGTGTATTTATGTGTTCATTTTGGATAATTCTTTAAAGCAATATCTTCCTAATTAGATTTCTTAAAGTAATTTTAAATTAAAGTTATACTTATAATTTAATTAAAAATGATTTGTTATTATATAGGTCAGCTTCCCTGCGAGTAAGAGGACTTGGCGGACCACGAGTTACTTTTAGTGATACACACACAATGTGCAGGTATGATTGAAACTATATTAGCAACGAAAGATATAAACTAATTGTTTATGATTTTTATCAGGCAATCGTCTCTGCCTAGCGCTAGTTCTGACTTGAGTTTACCAGAGGGAGAATTAGAATGGCCAGAAACTATTGAGATAGAAGGAGAACGAGTTGAATTGAGAAAAAAGAATAGAGATATCAGTTGTACATCTAGTTACGACAGCATGGAGGGAAAGTATGTATTCTCAATAATTAGGAAATATAGATTTATGAAATACCTTAATCACATTATGTTATCCTTTCTTTGCAGTGCACCACTACTCGATTCATTTGGAAAAGAGCAAGCTTCATCAACTTCTTCTCCGTTTATTACATCCCAGAAAACTCAAGAGCCTAATATAGATTTTGAACTTGATGTCAAAGTTTTAATTAATAGCGGAAAATGCGTGTTGCATACAAAAGATCCAGGAAAAGAAGATGAAATTAAGCTGTAAATATATAGAACATACATAATAATATATAGTCTTAATAACTTTAACAATTTTTCAAGATAATTGAAGAATGTGTATTCCTATTAATCTTTCTAATATTAAGCTAATTGCTTTAAAAGAAAAGAGAGATAAAGCGATTACATACATTTGAAATATAAATTTTATGAAACAAATGTCTTCTTTCCTTTATAGCTTGAGTAGAATGAAGAAAGAAAGATCGTGTTCCGGTGGTACATTCGAATTTCAACCTGGTAGTCCCAGTAGTAGCAGAAAACATTTAAATAGTAAAGAGAAACCATCGACAACTAGTACATCCCGATTGAAATATTTGCAGCATGCAAGTGTGCCTTTAGTAGATTTAACAATTTTTCATATTCCTGGTTTGGATGTTAAGGTAAAATTTAACATTTGATCTATCGATGATTATATATTTTTTAAACCGTAATACAAAAGACAAATTATTTTGCAGGTTCATTACGAATCCAAAACGCTTCCAGAAGAATCATTATCTCCCCGTATATCTACTGAGAACAGTCTAAATCCAATAACAATGACAGTGCTTAGAAAATCTAGTACTAAAAAGGCTAGTCTGTTCGCTTGGATGACTCTTCAAAGCATTCCAGAGGAAACGATTATTAGTCCTCATATCCTTGAATTTTTAGAACAAACTCTAGAACCAATTCCAAGCAAGAATAATTTTCAGAGTAATGTACAAACAAATGCTGGCTTTCTGTTAGAAAACACAGAAAGCACATCGTGGGCTGCCACTGCTGCAAATAGCAATTATGTTTACGCCAGTTTCCCCGTTGATGTCATAGTATATTTCCATATGCAGCCATCTACATTTAGGTATTATATCATACATTATATAAGTATTTATATAAATTGTAAGGAGTCTGATATATTTATTAAAATAATAAATGTCAATCTTTTTATAGATTTTCGTGTTTACCTGTTTCACGAGTAGAATGTATGTTACAATTACCATCTCTTGATATCGTATTTTCATCAAAACGTGCTGAGGAAGAATTAATCGAATTTCGAGAGTTCAAGTCGCAAACAACGGGCAAGGAAGGTGGATCAGCTATAGGTGGATTGTCTGTCACGGGTTGTTTAGCGGATTTTTCCGTTTATATTTTTCACCCATATGGCGGGGGAAAGAAAACAGGACTGAAAGAAGCACAATGGTCGCCTTTATCGGATAGCGAGAGAAAAGATTCATTGAGTATCAACGTTGAATTTGTAAAATTTCACTTGTCGAGAAGCAGAAAATTGAATTTTCAAAGCGAACAACTTAAGAAACTTTCGGACACTAGTCGTGCCGTCATACGATTTTCAAGTATGTATATAATGCAGATGGAATTAACGAGCATAGCTTGTTAATAATTAAAAATTGTTTTAATAAATTGTCTTTGTAACTTTAATATTAATATTAATTTTTAGCAATCATTGATATTGGATCTGCCTCATTTAAGTACGATATGCGTCGATTAACAGAAATTCTAGCATTTCCAAAGGCTTGGTATCGACGTAGTATAGTAAGACGTTTATTTCTGGGAGATTTGAGTTCAGGCACCGCATATTCCGAAGGGGATGGAAGTCCATTAAATCAGGAAGAAGCGGTCATGGGTAGCTCCTTAATGAAACATTACGATAGGCATTCATGCGATCCACTGTCGAAAAGCACATCTGAAAGAAGTCCCATATTAAATAGAGAAAAATTAAAATTAACCTTGGAAAATGACATGCCAAGACCTGCGCGATTAAAAGGTATGCTCTTGTAATACTCGCAGTTGGCAAAAGTAAATTAAAAAATTATATCAAATGTTACTTTTATACCAGATATTGGAAGAGGATGGAGCTTTACCTCAGACAAGCAAGTGTCATCCGAAGTCAAATTAAGAGAATCCGCATGGGAGACATTAGTGTTATTTGCGGTGAATTTTACGCGCCTAAACGTACATATGAATATGGGCAACGTAATGGGCAATGTTAGCTGGATGACAAAGGATTTCAGATCAGATGGGAGACTATCTATTGGCAGCACTGGACATAAAAATTTGTACATAGGCATTGGTTTAGGCGGATCGAGTTTAGATGCGAAAGGTGGTATAGTTGGTGGGACAATTGAATTAAGTAAAATTGATACTTACAGTGAGTTTTTTAATCAATTTAATTCACGTATCTTGATAAATTATTATAGAATTTAATTTACGTTTCTTTACGCGTTGTCACATAGTACATATTCGGGAAGAACCTGGAATAGAGCCTGATCATACAGTGGGATTAAAATTATTTGCGTTAGAACTACGATTAGATTATATGGGAACAAGCGTGCTAATGTCTCGAGTCTCCTCGTTGGATGTTACTCTCAGAGACGAATGGAAAATTAATCGTAGCAGCGGTGGTGATGCTTTTATGCCAACCCGAAGGTAATATTTTCTTAGGCAATCTTAATCGAGTTAGATGTATTGCTGCAATTAAATATGCAAGAAAACACAATTTTATTTTGTCAAAGTTAAACATTAAAAAGTTGCGTATAAATGTATAAAAGAAATGTTTATACAGGCCCGCTATCATTTTCATGCATGGTGATCTGGGTTGGGATCAGTTGCAAATTATGATCAGTAAGTCAACAACAGCGGATTTGTTGAAAATGTTTTACAAATTGGATGAGTTTTTCAGTCAACAATTTAAGAGTAGCAAACGAGTATTTAGTTCGTTACAACCCAAGCAACAAAGAATGAATAATAGTAGTAGTATCAAGAAACGACAACTAAAGAAGAGATCTGCTGTTGACGGTAAATTCAAATTTCATTATTACTTATCAGCTGCCATAATGAAAATTGTAATGCTGATTAAATATACTGTAGGAGGCCCATGGAGTTTAAACCAGACTGCGATATCAGATGCTAGACATCATAGACATTGGCAAAGGGTACTAACTCAAGTAGCTGGTCTTCAATTAGGAAGCCTGAGGTTTTCTTTGCCGTCAACTGGTACTGTCCTTGGTGGTACAATGGAACTTCACGGCTGTAATATCAGCTTAGCGTGTTTCCACGGAATTAATTTTAAAAGCAAAAGCTGGGCTTTGTTCTCATTAAAAGAGCCTTGTATAAGTTTTGCTACAGAAGCCCAAGAAATTCCGAGTGTTGAAAGTAATTAATATAAAATAATTATCAGACTATTTCTGTGCCAGTAGTGTAAATAATAAATGTATCTTTCTTTACACACAGCGCCTAACATGTACGACGTTCACGTCGTACAGACGTTAACTATCAGTCTAGGTCATCAACAAGAACAACACGCAAGACATCATTCCATGGCAACCGTGTGTCGATTAAGTCGAAGCGTTTTATTTCCACCGCAGTTTAAATCCCTACAAGAATGGTTTCATTATGCATTTGCTAGTAGTGAAATCGATGGTATGTGTCAAATATAATAGAGATTTTAATTATTTTATATTTTTCTATAAAATTATATGCGACTAATTTCTCTCTTCATTGTACAGCCGTAGATAGATTTCCATGCATTGAACGGGATAGAGTGGACAGTGCATCTGACGGTAGTAATGCATCACGTGGAAGGAGCACATCCGCAACTCCTGGCAAACTACAAGAACACTCGCATACACGAGAAGTGATATTCGCCTTACCTTCGTTGCAGTTACATCTGAAAACTGAACATTTACAAACCGCTAGAACACCAGATGTTATAGGTATGTACATTAAAAAAACATTGATTTTTCAAACAATCGCTGCCTAATTATTTAAATATACATTTATGTAACATTAATTGGTTTTCTGTAAATTAAACGTTATATAACATTTTACGAAAATAAGCTAAATATAATAATGTATAATAGACACGGTTTAATGTAACGTAATACGTACAGTGGTTTTCTTTGTAAATGTTATGAAATTATATTAATAAATGTAGCGTCAGTGCAAGTTTATAAATCACACTAATCACAAAGCATATTACACGTCTGTCCACTGTGCTAATTATTCTGCACTTGGTTCTTTCATACATTTTTAGGACTTCCTAAGCATATTTTATATAGTAAGTATGAAATGAAGCTTATTATGTTTGGAATGATAAGAAATAATAGAAATCTAGTATGCTTTACACGTTTCAATAAATGCTTAAGCGATACCTGTATGTTGGTGTACAACTTTGTTTAATAATTGATTGAAATCTTAAAAAGTTTATAATATAGTGATGAATAAATTACAATTTACAGTTTTTCTATGGTTGAGCATAATTTATGAAGACAATGTAATAGAAAGTATATAGACATTTACATACAATTTTTCATAATTATTTAACATGAACAACTAGTAATGCTTAAGTAAAAGCATGAAAAATTAGTTTTATTACTTATTAGAACTAAAAGTATGTATCTATATTATTTCATTAGCATAACTTCAGGATATAATGTAGTGTGTGTAAAAATGTATTTTAAAAGTTATTGTTAAAATGTAATTATTCCAATTTACAGGCGAAAAACCATTAGTCGAATGCAGCTTTATAACAGAATTTGAAGATCATATATTTGTTACCGTTGATGCTGAAGCCTTTTTCTTCCTACATGATCTCATTACATCATATGTGAAAGAAAAGGAAAGAGTGGTAAGAACTTTACTGAAAATATGTTTGAAATAACTTCAAAACTGAATCTTTCTCTTTTCTTTTATTTTACATTTAGGAAAAGGTACCTTATTTTTATAAAATCTCTCACATTATAGCATACAATGCAGAACATGGGTGCAAGAGCGCACAGTCCCGATTCACAAGATAGAAAGAACATAAACGCAGGTACAGTTACCACGTCTAGCATACCTGTTACTTCCGAGGACGAGAAGAAACGTAAACAGTTTGATCCGGCTGAAATGTTCATAAAAGATTGGCGATCGTACAGATGTAAAACATGGCACTTAGAACCGACAGTAAGGTAAGTTATTTTTGATGAAACCTGGTCACTCTCTCTCCCCCTCCCCCTCTGTATCAAAACCATTCAGGATAACGCTGTCATAAATTTTTGTCAAGACTACTCTCATGGGCCGGTAAAAGTATAGAACCATACGGAATCGATTATATTCTTCAAAAATTGGGATTCTCCCATGCACGCACGACGATACCAAAGTGGATACAACGAGGATTTATGGACCCTCTAGACAAATTACTCGCCATTCTTATGTTAAGAATGGTCTTAGCCGTTCGTGAAGAATCATCGGATGAACAAAAGGAATATAAAAGAGAAAAATAATACCAAATTGACTTTTTTTTATAATATACATATGATCTCGTGATATGTATTACGGTGGTGCAATAACTGGTAAGAAAGACATAATACACATCAGCGTTACTTAAGATGCGATAAAATCTATGCATAAAGTAACAATGTATAATTTTTTTACTATCTGTTTAAAGTAGTTAGGTTCTGAAGTAGCTGCTATTATAGAATATAATTGGAAAAAGAACCATAGTGGTTGATAATAATCGTTCTTGGTAAAGAACTATAAAACTTATATTTATAAAACTGATGTCCAGATATATGTACAATATGTTTCAATATATATATTGAATATATATACATATATATATATATATGTAAGTGTAATTAATAAACCGTAACAACATGTATCCAAACAACTGTATATTACTAATGTATACGTATATATAATTTTTATTATATTTTTTTATCTTGAGAGAGAGAGAGAGAGAGAGAGAGGACATTATATTATTTCAATCTATTTTAACTATATTCGGTTGGAGTATTTCAAGATATTCCAAGGATGCAAGCAGTACAAAATTACTCATTCATTTAGTTTATCTTTTTTTAATTTTTGAATTAAAACCATAATTTTACGTTTTTAATCTACAAAACGCAGAATCGATTTAAAAACAAGTTTTATATGCAAATAGATGTGTAAAAAAAATACATATCTTTCATTTTGAATACGTAGAACAATATAATGTGAAATTTCCTATGATTGTGATATTATTACTTTATCGTATGTTGTTCATAATATGTATAAATTTATAAATTATATTTAATTTTATAATATGAATTGTACATATGCCTCTTAAAGACTCCGACTGTAAAACGTACACTATCTGTGATTTATCTAGATTTTACTTTATATATTGTATATACGCTGTTTATTACGACTTATTTATTTATAAAATTTGCTTGAAAATAATTTCTTGATATGATTTAAGTATATATAAATAGACTTCTAATACACTGTTACGATCATTATCGACCATAAAAGGGTTCTCTGAAACAATTTATTACTTACTTAAATAACGTAAAGTTTTATATTGATATGTGTAAATATGTGAAAGTAATTAGATTTATCCAGCACCACTGCACGAATATAAATATTCTGAAAGATATATGTGTAAATCCCTTTAAGGATTTTAATATTCGATTCGAAAATTCAATAGATTGTTCCAATAAGAAGAAATATTGCATGCATTTTTGTATAACACACACCACACGCATTCGCAGAATAATTATTAACTTTACAAATATAAATCCAAGAATATATTCGTAATATTTCAAACATGACCTTTTCAATGCTTCAACAGCAATATGTATTAAATATGTATTTTGCTGATGCTGGAATAAATGTGCGTTTTTATAAATATTTCTACATTTGAACTTATTTTTACATTATTTTGTTCCGCATAATACCTTAAAATATTTGTAATTATCATATCATTTCTAAATAATTTATCTTTTTTTGCAATTAGATAAAAGATTAAGAGATCATTTAAATATGTCTTTTTTAATACCTTCTAAAAATTATCAGAGTTAATGTAACTAAATATGCAAATATTTAGTTCCTGCGAGTTTTAATGTTGTTTTTATCCATTCTCTATAAATATTTTGAATTATTTTACTTTTCCAAATTCAATTTCTTCATTTGAGTATATAATTCTTGCGTATCATAATTTATATGAAAATTGCATATGTTATTTGTATTATTATAAATGTATAACTCATGTGTAATCATATAAAATAATTAAAAATGATAAGTCACAATGTAATTATGAATATAAATTTATTACTCGCAGAATGCGCAAGTAAGAACTTAAAAATATTTTTACTTATATATGAGATATTTCTTATTGCTATACATAATTATATAATGCATCTATATCTATGCTTTATAATATCATAGCTGCACATATACTAAGATACAAAAATTATAATGGAATAACAGCTTACATTAGAATTAACGCATAATAACAACGTCAAGTAACAATAAAAGAGATTATAGGCATAAAGAAAAATTCAAAATATATCAATGCATGCAAACTGGAAATCACAGGATTTTTATGTCATATGATAACAATCTTTTCCATACCTTAGCAATTTACTTTCTTCTTTTTCATCGTGTGCAAATGTTATAATATTTATATACCCTGTAAGATAATTATCTAAAAGAATAAATTTTAAAAAAATTTTTTTTACGTATTGTAACATTTGAATCAATAAATAAAGTGCAAATATTATTTAGCATATCGTAGCAATACTATACTACACTCTGTTATATCAGTTAAATGTATATTACTGTACAATAAAGTGTAATTTATACAATTTATATATAAATATGGATAATGATATATACTAATAATTATCCAAATTCCAGTTTCTCTACAATACGTTGCAAGTTTGTGCACTGAGCTTTGAGTATATAGTACAGATAATCAATGGATAAATTATCAAATTTCTCTACATTGCTTTTCGTTATACAGTATACACGTGGACGGCAAGGATATGTATATATAATTAAAACTGCTTCAAGATTGCTCGTCATGCTTTTAACAATATTGTACGAGTTACATTTTAATAATGAAAGTACGCTTTTATATTGCTATTAGGCAAATTCAACATTTTTTAATTGAAAACTGGATGCTCTTTATTCTATTATATAAAATTAAAATTAGCACGCGTACATAATCAGGAAAAAATGTTTTCTAATAATTTGTCTTTTACTAGGCTATTTATACGTGTATACCTATCATTTTTAGCACAACTGTGGCAAAATATGTGCATTTAAATGACTCTATCATTAAACATTTACTGTACAATATTTTTAGGAACTCGTACAATTCTATAGTATCATTTAATATAAACAAATAGTGTAGCAAATAAAAATATTAAAACTCCTTTTATTTAATTGCCTCAATGATTTCCATTATTCTGTGAAAATCTTCTGTGAAAAAGAGATACTCAAATTAAAAATAACTTATTAAAAATCAACGATAAATTGTCTCTCCTTAATAACAATATTATATAACATTATAACATTAAATATTTAATGGTGTTTGTACATAATCATGAAATGAAATTAATCACATAGTAGATAAATGACTATTTACAATTTTAACACTATGATGCTTTTCATGTGACACAATATTTTGATAATAAGCTTATTCAACTTCACAAGTGTCTAAATGTCGCTAGGAATTAGTAGTTTCATACATTACCTTTTATACAATGAATTATCTATAAATCAGTATCAAAAATTAAAATAAACTACGTAACAGATATATGTTAAGTGTAGAAATATACGCTCACAATTAGATCTTGAGTATAAGTTTCATAGGAAACTATTAATAAATTAGAAAATATAGTATACGTTGATGGATGTAAAACTAATTTACACTAGTATACGTATATGTGTGTTTGTGTGTGTAAACACACACACACATACATTCTATAGTAGAGTATAGCAAATATTTCCTCATCTCATAATATTATAAATATTATTTATTTAATATTTTGCGCCTGATTCGTAATATTATTCGAATATTAGTAAGTATTATTGATTAGATTCAAAAGTGTAAAATCATAAAGAGATGTTGTAAGATATGTTGTGACAATACAAATTTCTAATGAGAAGTGAGAAATACATCCATCAACCACTACTTAATTGTTCGTTTGTCATTACTGCTACCAGTTCTGTAAGTGAATAAGATAATTGTGTGTATATATACATATATATATATGTATATATTAATTAATTAATCTGTGCGCCTTCACTACCTAAAGAAATTTCCTGCGCATTAATGATACGTGTTGCATCAACTATAATTGTAAATTATGTATACTTTATGTTTATAGTAGTAAATAATATACTATATAGAATACGATGATATATAAAATACAAGAGTACTATGAAAGCAGAGGACAGGTTACGAAGGCACAGAGGCTTTATATAGAGTGGAGAAATCTAACGTTTGTTAGATAATTAGAAACTTATCAAGTTTCTTATAAAATGTGCTGTACAAAAAGTTAAAATTCATTGTTCTTCGCAGTCTCGATAAAAGTGCAACGTAAATTCCAAATAGTCAACATCATGCTTACTTTTGCAAATATTCTGTAATATAATATGATAATTAGACTACTCAATGTTGAATACATAAAAAATCTCTAACGTATAATAAATATTTTGTGAAGAATATTTCACTTGTTACATTACCTCTTGAGGTTGCATCATAGGTATGCGAAACTTTAAAGTTTTCCTAATGTAATGAGCGACATCAAGGGGAAAAGACTGATCATTTGGTTGATTATTACTTTCAATATACTGAGGTTGTTGCGGCACAGAATGGCTCCAACACATTGTTTCGTCCGTACCAGAATTCGGTGATAAAGGACACTGCTGCACAATTTGCCAATACCATGGTATACCGCTGTACAAAAAAGTCGTGATTACTGTCAGAAATTGAAGACACATATTCATATAAAGTATATATGTATTCTAAACTTACACAAAATGTAATGTTAAAAGCGTATCTGGCATATGTTTTGATAAAGGTACAATGCAACTAATGTTATTGGGTGTATCCGGTAACGACGGGGAGCAATATCTTTGATCCAAAGACGTGTTGAAATTTTTTGCTACTACGAATAATTGTGGTCTAGGCTCTGGCGGCAATGATCCCGCAGCGTTACTAGCGACTTCTCCCCAATCTCCACCACCGGTTTCTCGTCTTGCACGTTTATGCAAATACTTGTAATTGGTCTGTAAGATGCGCATACAGTTAATTACATATTTGTCTTCTTTGTTATCAACTGTCTGATATGACAAATTAAGAGAGAGAATCTATACCTCTTTCACAAGAGTTTGAGTGCTAGGATCGGATGGACTAATACCATTTTGGAAACCCTTACTTAATTTTCGTTTCTCTTCGTGTGGCATACTTAGTGGCTGTTCCAAGTGATCTGCTGAAAAATAATAAAATAAACTTGTATAGTAATATATTTTACATTATTACAAATGATTCGTGTGCATACTTAAAAAAAACTCGGAAAAACATATGAAACTTACAAATGGACTTTTTCTCTGGTGGATGATCAGGCTGAGGATCCTCTAATTGATGAATCTCAGTTGTGCAACAATATATCTGAAACATTGCGTTTATATTTCATTTAGTTATAAATCTGTTGTACATTAAAATGTCTGCACACGTATATCAATAATATTTAAAATAATGTCAATAAATTTTTAAGTTTACCTGGCATGGACTTTCGAGCTCAGTAAAGTGTGCGGGACATTCTTCAGGTCTTCCTAAAGGAACTGGACCTTTATTAATAGATGAAGAATCTATATCCGAGCCTTGATCATTCTCATCCACATTGCTAGGAACAGCGCCTGCACCACTTCTACTAAGCCAATTTCCCGGGAATTCGCTGAAATATATTATTAACATAACAGTTTTATTGAACCTGTGTACAAAAAAATGTTTCATTTCGTGATAATATTGTTGAAAAAGTTGATTTCAATTTCACTGACTTATTTTTTTCATGTTTAGGCTGGGGACCCGGATGGCTCATCGGATACCACGTTATTTCCTGAGAGTACAATTGTTGTTTCGTGTGTGGAGGCGATGTGGTGAGAGAATTACTTTTGACAGATAATCCTCCGTCTAATTCTCTCGTGTAAGATCCTTGCTTAGTATAGAAAGGGGATAATGTGCTATGTAACAAGGAATTATATCGATGCTCGTAATTAGAAGTGGTAGACATTGTCGGAGGATGTGCCGGACCAATAGCCAACATTCCATTGCTTGCCATGGCAGACCATTCAACGCTACTGCGTTTTTGATATTCTAAGAAATATAATGTTGCCATTGCAACTAGACTGGAAATGATATAATATTAAAGCATAATTAGATGTTCGAGAGAGAAACGAAATCGGATTAAGGTGGGCAATAAAGCTAATAATAAGTAATTACCAAAATGCCATGATGAGAATAAGTATGACAATAATAATTTGAATAAATTTATTACTGCAGAGAAGTTCTTCCTCCCTTTCGAACCTTTTTGTCTTTCCGTGCAAAGACGACTTATTATTGATCGACGATGAATATTTATTGCCCGATATACTAGATACTGTGCTGATAGAACTCTTTAGACTATCACCTCTTTTCAATTTTGCCAGTCGTTTATTTATTCTCTCTAATTGATCTATTCTCGTTTCTAGACTGTCCGTCACCTGTAATAAATCAATTATAATTAAGTAAACGATCAAATTCTCTATAGAAAACACTGTATAAGGATTGATATAAAATTCGTACTTTGCATAATTCCTTGACCGCACCAACGTTTTCCATAAATATCCTCTCCTTATTTACCACCAAGAAATTTTCAATTCTTTGACCATTTGGTAGAACTATATCACCTGCCGGTAGAACCGCTTCCGGTAAAATTTGCTGAACCTCTTGCGCTATAACGCCAGTATCCTCCTGTTTGATATCTAGACCCGAATGTTGCGCGAATTCGGGAGCGTATCGATAACGAACAACGCGCAGTTGTTGTACGTTCCGTAGTTGTTCGCGCGTATCAACTTCTTGAACGCTCTGCTTCGCTCTTACGTCGCTGGGTTGAACGATGTGACCGGTTACCTGTGTGACAAATTAACGACATATCGATACACATTACAATGTTACCCAACGTTATATCCAATTCAATAATATAAATACGTAATTAAATAGGAAATTCGCGTACCTTCATATTGCCATGCACAACAAGAGCTTCGTCTGGTCTATCCGTATTAATTCCAACCCTGCCGGCATGGTATACGCTATCTGGAGCTGCTCCTCTCTGCCATCCACCCTCAGCACCCACACCAGTACCTTCTGATTCAAACTGCCCTGGATTACTCGCCTATAATTCAATGTGTGAGAATCAATTCCGCTTCCAGAACAATTCTATTGATTTTACATACTCTGACAATTATACGTTCCGATGCGTGAGCCACTACTTGATAACTGGATTGGTCTGCGGTATGAGCGTGCAGCCCGACAACCAAATGAAAATACCTCTGGTCCGGATTTGGTTTTCCCTTCTTACGCATATTATTGCTCGTAGTTTCGCTAAAGTGCAAGCGGCCGACCGTCACTTTTGTCACACGTTCGCCGCCTAATTCGACTCTGTAACATGACATCTACAGCATAATCCAACTGTATCTAATTATCTTGTGGCTATATATATTGCATCGATGTACAAACTTACATTACAGGATGGAATGGTTTCTTGCTCCTATCACTTTGACTTTGTTCGACTCTGATCGTTTGCGACGGAGATTCCACCTTAACTCCGTAGAAATGTAATTGAAAACCACTTATCTTCTTTAGGCCTTCGCCAGTCCTAACAAATACGGCCTCCCCTTGAAGCTGCGCGTGACATGTTATCTAAAGATGTGAAGATTGTTATTTAGTAAAAATTGATATAATTTAGACAACAAATATTGTTATACTCATAGTTTTTAAGTTCGTAATATAGCTTTGTTTTATCTTTACAATTATCAAACGTCGCTCTTTCACCTGAAAATGATTCTTCTTCTGACAAACAAACGCATCGTCCGAATTGCTAAAATTAAATCCTTTATCGGCGTCGACTCTATAGTGTGGTATCGGTAACTCTTTGAGATTATGATCGCAGAGAACGTGCCAAGACGTTTGCTGAAAAGGATGAAATCGAATACACTGATAACTAGCGTCGATGTAATTACTGTCAGTGACTTCGTCGTTATCCAACACCCCACTACTGCTGCTGCAACTGTGCTCCACGGTACCCAGTTCGGGTTCCTAAAAAATAATTGCGAGTGATCAGAGTGAAAAAATAAAAAGAGAGAGAGAGAGAAAACTACGAATCAAATGTAAAAGTACCTGTTTGACATGAATAAGACCATCTTGGCTGAGCTTCCTCTTTTTCGGGGCCGATTGCAGGGAGGAGTATAACGTGTTAATACCAGCTGGGCTGTGTTCGTGCGATAACGGCACCAAAGGCGGTCCTATCTGAGGCTGCGTTGGAAGATTCGACGTTCCTGACGTAAGATGAGATGTCAGGACCGGCGTTAACAATAGAGGATCCGTTGTCGCAGGCAACGTTCTCGGGGAAGGTGGTAGCAAATTAGAAGGGTACTGATTGTTCTGATGATGCAGAAGTATTTCTTGCAGAGCTGCCTTTTGATCTACAATCACACGCAATTGTACGTAATAATTTTCTTTTCCCCTTGTAAAATGTTCTTACGCAAGTGTATTTAGACTCACGTGGCGAATGTACGTGTTGAGTGTCATTATGTCCCGGCGGTGAATACGGTGGCTCACTTCCGCTATCGGGTGGGCTTTCCGGTAGCGCGTGTCTGGAAAACGCAATGTTCTAGATTTTCACCGAGTCATTAAATCGCTACAAGAGACCTGTCGCTCTTTTTTTTTTTTTTACTAGGCTGTCGCGTTTACTCCAGTATAATCTGAAATCTTTGTCACTTAAGAACCGGTGTGATTTCATAAGGAACTCAATTCCTCAATTCGTACCTGAGATACCGGAAGCTAGAGCTCACGCCGATTCGTAAACAAACGTAGAAATTACTCTTGCTTCTTCCATAAGCATTTCCTGGTGAAAAGCTTTTACCTGCTGTCATTTTTTAGAGCTCGACTTACGGGTGAACATACGCCTGCGGATCTTTGTAGCCGGCGTTGTTGGGCACCACCGTCGTGGTACCGGAAGCGCACGCTATCGAAACTGGATGAGCCTGCGTCATCTGCGGCGAAGGTAGTCGCGGTGGTGGCTGCTGTTGGGCAACCGGTTGCGACGTGGGTGCCTCGATCCGGCCACCGTGGGACACCGTTCCACCTCCATTTTCGTTGTGGGCAAGGGTGTCCGCGAAATATCTAAACACAAAACGCTCTCGTCCAAGTCTCCGTTTTCGTTTCTTCTTCTCCTGCGTCTTACGCTTCGTCCGTGCGATATCCTTAGTGCGGCATTTTGCTATATTTAGAGATACCTGGTGTGAGGATGCGTGAGGACAGTTTGCTAGAAATCGGTACGCGTCAGCACTTTTTCCTTTTATTGATCTTACGAGAGCTGTGCATGCCAAGACCGCGACTGCACGTTGAATTTGCAAAACATGAGATATCGTTATCGTCTGAATCGCAGTTCGGCGTGCGGCGGTAAATGATGCTTCGCGCAGCGTCTCGCGTTCAGTTTTCTCAACTCGCAGAAAATTTGCAAGAGTTTTAACTGCACGGTGCTATTATGCAGTTTCCAAGCGGGTAAGGAGGATTCGCGACCACGACGATCCGCGCGTCTATGAATTTTCCACGAATTCTCGATGAAAAGCCAACGTCAGGAACGTTCCTTCGATAACAATCGATAACAATACCTGTTCCTCCGCATTGCATAAGCTGCCGTAATTATATTGTCAATCGAGTGGAAATTTCTGATTCTTTAAATATAAATTATGACTATCATTGACGACTATCTCTTTATTATCTCTCGTTGCGTATGGTTTTTATCATCACGTGCCGCGAGTTATTTCATATTGTTTCGTAATTAATGCAACTAGGATCGAAAAATAAATGAGTGTTTCCACATAGCGGATCTCCTTTCTCTCTAAACGTCGATTCCGTATAAAATCACTTTGCGTTTGCGTCGCCGCTATAAATTTTCCCCGCTTATCTGTCTAACTAATGCACTTTTTTAAATAACATATCTATTGCATATTCATCACGATGCACGCACGTGTACACGCACATCGAAATGCGTACTAGAAAATCACGAGAATAATAAATAACAAAGAGGGAAAGGGAGACGTACAAGTTGGCAGCGAAGTAACAAAGAAACGTCTAGGATAATGCGAATCCGTTTCTACAGGATGAGACGAGTCAGAAAAATGCATAAATATGAAAAAGAAGCGTTAAAAATTTTCAGACACGAAACGGATAAATTAGGATTTAATTTAATCGTTGGACAAACGTCGCGCCTAAACGCACGTCGTTCGGATGAGAGAACTTGAATTTTTTTTTTCCTCGGTTGACCCGAGTCGTCGTGCGACGAGCACCGGGAGCCTTTTAATGGAAGACGAGTGCTGGAAGTCGAATTAGCAGGGTTAACGCAGTGTGCACGCTGTGATTCCATCAATTCCGTTCCGTCTGCCTCTGTCATTATATCATTACACCTCTGCGGTTGTTATCTGCGTGAATATCTGTCTGCGGGCCGAGTCTATACGTACGCGTACGTACGACTGTGTGCGTATAAAGAATGGCTGGATGCGTTTCCTGGTGTACGCGATTACGTCAATACGCGGCAGTCAGGTCTGGAATAAGATATTTTCGTGCCCGAAGCCTATATAAAAGGCTTGACGTCTTTCTGGAATTCGCGCATTATTGCCATTTATTTGGAGCACCGAGATTTAAGCTTCTTAATCTTCGCTCGAACAGTCGCAACGGCACGAAGGGAAACGGCATTTTATTAAGCGGCACTAACACGAGTGTATTATTACGATCATAAACGTATAATAATCGCATACGATCATGTTGTAATTAATAATCGATGCGATCCAGCACGGCTGGTTATAGCAGTTCAAATAAGCGCGAACCTTGTCTGCTCCGAAACATAATTGCAGACAAAATAGCTGTCAACATCATCGGTAAAGTACTAAAATCGTAGCGCTATGATATTGAAATGTTATTAATAGATATGTCAAAACGTACTGACCCATGAACCAATCATTGAGGCAATTATAAGAAAGTGTAAATTCGTATGCGTCGATGTGTCTATGCGACAGCTATCAAGGTCAGCATATTGCATCGACATTCACTGATTAACCGCACGCGGTAATGTATGCGTATAGCTTAACACATTTATTTATTTTAATTTGTATATCACCGTTTTTGAATTATGAGACTTTTACCATTTATACAAGCAGTTTCGCATATATTCGTATCGTTCGCTTTGAAAGTACGAAGAAAAACGTGTCGTGGAAAGTGATTTGAATGAATAAAATGTAAATATTGTCAACAGTAGCCATTCCTAGGATAATCGCTGCGCTGTGGTGACTGAGTAGCCTGAATACGTAGTGTCAAGATGGAGCAATTTAGAAATTTAGCCTGATACATTGTGTCGTTCGCAGGAAACGCGTGCTCGTGCTGCTGGACGACAGAAGCGTATTATCTGAATTCGTTAATTATCATAATTTGAGGAGGCGCCTACAACAGCGTCGAAAGCAACATGCTCGCAGAATTTTACACTTTGCCTGTGCTCCTCGAATATTTAATATTAAAATTTCGACATGCCCAATTATCTTCAAGTATATCGATGAATAAAAATTTCGGAAAAGAAGCGCTCTCAGATCTCGATGCGTGATTCATGCGTGCGATCCTCACGTACGAGGAGCACGGAGGTGGATCGTTATGCCTGATTGGGGAAGATTCATTAATGCAACTTTAACGAACAAATGTATCAATGTAAATTGGTAAATTGCCATTCGACATTCCGAGAAACAACAATTCGAGTTTTGCGATTATTGCGCTGGCACACGCATTACGCGCGTGTGACGAACACGCGCGTTGTAGGCGTTAACCATGGCTTCCAACAAATGTGGTTAAGTTCGTCACACCAGACTGAACGCTTCGACGTCCGAGATCAAATTTCCCGTCTAATCGGAAAGTATTCCCTTTTTTTTTTAATGCCAGCTCAAGATGCGCGATAAAACCAAAATAAACGAATAAACGAAATGGAAACAACGACTGTATAGACGAACTTACGTTGCAGGTTGTTCACTGTCACTGTTGATAAAGTCTTCCAATTGCGAAAAATCCAAGGCTTCGTTGTCTATCCCCCCGACGAAATCGCCACGACCTGAAAAAGAAGAAAGAATTTCGCATTAAGATAACAATAAATTGTTTTCGTTACGAGTACACGTAACATTGTCTAACCGTAGCCGATGCGATAGTCCATCCGTTTCGACAATATATGTATATTCATGCTGCAATACCGTATAACAGAGGATGTAATTATACAAATATCACAAAATTGTTGCTATGCACTTATTTCGCGAACATACACGCGCAAACGTCTGTCATCGTCATTCGTTGCATCACAGGCTGCAAGAGCTCGTGTGAGAAATGCATCTACGTGGGAAAGAGATTTCAAGTGAGGCACATTGTAATTTACCGTCCCTGATAGTTTTTAGAGAGGGAGAAAGTTGATTTATTGAATGGACACGAACAAATTTCACGGATGATTGCGACTCGAAGACGAAGACGCAGTTGAATGAACAAAGCGTCAACGCGCGAGGGAAAAGAGTCGCGCGAAACAGCCCAATTTCTTGCTACAATTCCTAAATTCCGCGTATACCGTCGAAATGTTCCGTTTTTAAAACAGTCGTAGGAAACGATTTACCAGATTTACCATTTTCTCGCAGCGGCAATCGCGCGAGACCGAGGAAGAAATTCAAGCCGATTTACTTGACAAAGTATCTAAAAATCATAAAGCAGTCACTGATCTCCCTAATCAACATTGGTACTCGTGATCCTGTTTTGAAATGTAGAAACGCGGGCATGTACTTCGTATATACTTGAACGCTTAAGACTACAAGCAAAGCGTTGTAATACGTTACTTCCGGTCAAACATTCATAAACGTTTAAGTGTTGGGAGCCGAGAGTAAGGACACTTTTCAAGTGAATAACGAGACGTTGGATCGTCTCGCCCAAAGTTTTTCATTAATCGTTAATCGTCAACATCAAACTGTTGGAAGATTATTCTTATTTTTAACTACTAATATTCGAAATTGCATAAAGATAACAATTTGCATACTGAGTAAAAATAGCCAGAGTAACGGCAATTTTTTTCGATTAGTCGACCGCTTTCAATACATTTAGTCTGAAAAAGTATTTCAAACTGAAATCGTGACTTTTCTAAAAGGAATAATTTCCAAGTATCTTTTCTTCGTTACAGAGATCGCAATGAAAAGTACCATTTTTAAATAATCAGGCAAATAAAGTCCAGAATGTGCATGGCGCTTAGCGTTTACGGAAAGAGCTGGAGGGGTGAGTTACAAGGGTAGACGAGTCGTTGCCAGCCAACCCTTTATCAAGATATCGACCAAACACCGCCCCCGTGAGCATGGTTGGCTGTTTAAATCTGAATATCATTACGCCAGATATGCGCTATGCGCGTAGTTATAAATTATTGAAAACCATCGATATATGTAAACTAGAATAATATTGTGTGAAATGTGAATTCAAGTTTTTTTTTAAATATAATATAAAATATTTATACTATAATAAAATATGTTGCTTTTATTTGGACTAGCGTATCACTAGCAATATGCCAGTAATACACCAAAATAAAAGACTTATTTTACGAATTAATTGCAAATCGCATTAACACAAAGAAATGTAACTTTCACTCAACGTAATTATATATGTCTTTCCTCGTCGCGCAATATATAGGAATGTTAATATTAGTTGAAGCGCAGCCTACAATCGCGGATAAAACAATCGTGTAATAATTGCGCCTGTTCCAATCAAGTCTCGAATGATGTAAAAAGACTTATGTATAAAGATGTATGTAGGCTTTCGACCTCTCTGTATCGGCTGACGACCACTTTCTCCAGCAAAGCAAATAGAAATGCATCGTGGACGGCGACTCGTCTATGAAAATTGGCCGGCTTTCATTCTTCGCAACAGAATATAGATGAATATAGAAATGTTTATAACCCTGGCTGCTGTAATTCACACGGCGATAGAAACTGTACTGGCGAAACGAGTACTGGCGCACTCGTGCAACGCCATCGTATTATTCTTGCGACACGTGCATCGCCACGATCATATCGTAAACGTTTAAACAGAGGAAGTTAATCGAAACGCAGTTGTCGATTTCACCCCTGTTTGATCGCAGGGTTGATGCAGCTGCCGTATCGTCAGCACAGGGTAAATCCAGAGTTCCACCTGAGGTCTAAATGATTAGCAGGGTGCAGCATTCTTTTCCATGGCCATTAAGAGGTTTTCGAGAGGGGTCCGAACAAGTTGCGGACAGGTGTTAAACTGCTGTTTGTGAACATATCGATATTGGTCATGCAACTTTGACAATATAATAGGGCTCATTACATAAAAATAATAACGCTCTATTAAACAGGGATGGCACGAACAAACAAACATACAATTGATCGAGTCACGATTGCATCAGATCCTTCTCTTTCCACTTAGAAAATCTACTTAAAAGGAAAGTTAGATTTTCTTATTAAAATTAATCACTCAAGCCATACGCGTTATTACTAGAAGCGATAATACGAATTTCCAGAATCACCACTAAAACTGATTACAGGAAATGATTTTACAGAATATTTAATAAAGCATTTTAAAACCAATTTCAAACACTGAAAAAAATTTCTGGTTGAATATGGACGAATCAGATAATTCCTTTAGAATTTACCAGAATTCCTGTAATCCTACAGAAATTCTGGTAAATCCTAAAGGAATTCTGGTAAATCCTAAAGGAATTATCTGATTCGTCCATATTCAACCAGAAATTTTTTTCAGTGCAGATAAAGGAATGAAGATATTAAAATAGTGCGCCTAATCCCTTATTCGGTGGTGTCGAATTATCCACCTTTTTATTTTAATGTTTGCTGGCGGTAGAATATCTTCAATTTGGTTTCAAGATATTAAGCTTGGTGACGATAACATTATAATTTGTTTAATTTTACTTTCAAAGGAATATTTCCTTTTCGTGGAAGTTATTTATCCGATATTCTACGACACGTTTATTTTCAACAAATCAATTTCGAAGACAATCAAAGAAATCAATTTCCGAGACATAGGACAAAATAGCATCGACATATTTACTCTATACCTTTGAAACACACACGTTTATGAAAATAAACACACAAACTATTTTCTCTCTTATTGAAGAGAAATCTGTGCGCTTTCGTTCTTTCACAAAAATGTTGCCAGTTATGTACAATCTTAAATTTTCGGATTATAACTTTTCGGCTGTTACTTTGCATTCTGTGATCTCCTAAAATGGAAAAATAGAAAAGACCTCGCTTACACAGATTATGCATCAATGTTCGATTACCTGCCACGCTAAGCAATCGACGGGCGCTAACTTGATTGATAATATTAGCGTCTTCATGATGATCAGTCGGATGATTTCGTCCATCTTGATCATTAGATTGATGCTGAAGTGCCCACGAAAATTCCATAGCGACGAAAATGTTTTAACAAACCTGGATCACTCTCGAAAACTTGTCTGGTACTTCAGACTAGAACGACACTTCATCGCTACGTAATTAACGCCGCGAAAAGTTAAATAAACTTATGACATTTAATTTATAAAATAAATATCATCTCGCCTGCATATAATTCGTTCAGGTGCCGCGTGAATCTTTACATTTTACGTAGCACTTCATTTTTCTCCCGCGAAAAAATTATACGATAGACTATTCGTTCGACACAAATCCGCGACAAGGTATGACGATTACAGAATATTGACGATACTTTTTAGATGCAATTGAAATGAAGCGAATGTTGTGCCTCTTTATCTCTTTGCGTCTGTCGCGAAAATGAGGACCTAGGTCGCTCGTAGTCCTGGTTTTCTAGTTGGGCAACGAAACACAACAGTCCACGGTAGTTCACGACTTAATCACAAGTCTCCTCCATCGGAGGGCTCCAATACCTCCACCATATTCCAAGTATAGAGGGGATTTCCTCTTTGATCGGAGGGCGGTGCTTATTTCGGACTGAAAGGGGTGGTTACATGCAGCCCCTTTCTTCGATATGTACTGTTGTACATAAGACGTCACGATGCGAATTCGAACATTAATGTTTTCTTACAGATTGCAATTAATGTTTTTCTTATTCGCTATAAAGTCAAATATCGAATATCAATTAAGTAAGACTTGATATTTAAATTACGTATCTATATCGATAGATCGAATCTGTCACGCGCCATTTCTGCAGAGATGTATTCAAGGTGCCCCAATTTTTATACAATTACTTAAAGAAAATTAGGAATAGTACAATTAATCCGCTAATCCGCACAAATTTATAAATTGTACGCCGATAGCGGCCAAATGTTCGATAAACCGAATTTCTCTCCTTGATCCAATTATAACGATTATTACGTGTTCAGTGATACGAGGAAATGAACATTGTGTACGCAATTGAGAAATAATTTTTCAAAGTGTAATAAATACAAAAAAATGTCTGTCACACATGGATAACTGTGGGTTTCGTGCGGATTACGTAAGAAATTTTTAAGAAAATTTTATGATCGAGCAAAGTGACGAGAAGTGTAATTTCGTCACGGTTCAACTGGCCGATACAAAATTAAGGCAGGAAATGATACCAAAGTTCTTGCCCACTTTTCAAAGAATTCGAGCCCATTGTCCGAATCTCTGAATTTAATATCTGTAACGCGATACGCGTCGAGTTACGGTAGCTCGCGACAGGATCAATGATGATTTAAACGCATCGCCATTCGTACGTATGAAGCATTAAACAATTAAAGTAGGGCTTGTAGATGCAATTATTCCATCAGAATTCTTTCGGTAAACACCTGCTGTTCGCAGCACGCCCGTCACTTCTGCACCGAGCGAGAGAGCGTGAATCCATTTCTCGTCGCGTGCGTAAATGTTCACGGGTGCGTGTAATCGGCATCACGCATTAAGTGCCCGCCCGCGTTGCGTTGTACGAACCCTCCGTTTATATTACCATTAACACGACCGGGACCGGGCACACCGAACGAGCATTTCCCAGGCTCGGTTTTTGATGCCCACGCTGTCGGAAAAGGGCGACGGTGGTGGCGGACCGATAATATGCAAATGTTTGCTTCTGGTTAAATGGCCGTTTACTTATTCATCGCTCAACGCTGTACGTTTATTCTCTGTCGTTTCTCAATTTGCGAACAGGATAATTGCCTTTTAAATCCTTTCGTTCGCGCCACGCCGCCTCGCGAGCCAGCGATCTCTCGTACAAAGACGCTCTATTATAATGCGACTTTTCAAGCATGCATGGTATGCGTGCATGTACGTAGTATGTATCGCCTATGAGCGTTGCGCCAAGATATGTAGAACGAGAGTGATCGGCAATTACAAACAGTGTCACCGGCGATTAATTAATCTCGACTTACACATTACAGTTTGTGCAATGGGAATAACTGCCTGTCGCAAGGGAACGAAGAGAGAGGGAGAGAAAAATATGAAAATCTGTGACATTGTTACCAAGTGTAACTCACAATCAGTCGCAATAAACACGCGTTTCCAGGGAGCCGATGTTCTTTTCGTCGTCCTTTTATCGCAAACGGATTAACAACAATTACATTTTATGTATCTAAATTCATCTGTAACAGGATCTTTTTTAAAAGCATGTCAACTTTACCACGTGATCACGCGTAGCTATATATTACAATTACAGAAACCTGCGAGGTCACGCCAGCAACTATCAACATTTCATTATGCCTTACAGTGCTAATGGAATTTGCATACAACCGGCATTGTCGGTTCTTCGTGCTGATTCAATTGTTCACCTCATCATCAGATTCTTATCAGAATTACAAATAGTACGGCATTTTTTTCCGCAATACCCGATTTATGGCAACGTAAAACAAAATATTCACATACTTAAGTATTACCGAAGTTGTTTGGACTGAAAGTAATTATGCGCTTTACGTTGGTCAGTAGCGACACGATTTCAAAACAAAGCCACCAAATTGCGACGTTAATGCCATCTGTATTCATTTGGAATCGCAAAGAAAGATAAATTAGCGAACAACGGATGACTAAAACAAGTAAACAGTTGCAAATGAAAAGCGTGCACGCCGAGAGATGCGCTTTGCAGCGATACTTTTATTCTCTGTGTAAATGTAATATTTTGGAAAACATTAGGCGCGCAAGCATTTCTTCCACTTGGACGTACGTAATTATTATTAATTAAACTGCGTCTGCACATCGCGCAAGTTTCGTGCGCGCAATTATCGTGGTCCAATTTCAGGCCAGTACAATGGAGCAGTTAACCGATGTAAGTGTCAAAATGATTTATGATACGTGACTGCATGAAACGCCGGCAACGCGAATAAATAAGAAAAGGAGGGATACGAAGATTTTCCGTGCAATCAAAGTTTTCAAACGGCCATTCAGCTCGACTGCAAATCGACCTTACGGCAAATCGTAGGCATCGATATCGCACAGACACTGTGGTTAACGTCGCTGCGATTATCGGAGGTATCTGTATTACACGCGCGCATAAAAGCCATGATTTCTGAAGTACTTGCTACTCTCTCGAGTCGCGCATCGGTTCAAGGAGAATCTCGAGGGATAGTAAAAGTATGCAGCTGGTATGCTTTAGCGATCCAAACTCGCATAAAACGTCACGTTTCTCCACGGCTCCGAGCTTTTAATTTACAATTGGCATCTACAAAGCTTTCATCGCGTACGAAAAACATGTTACTCTCTACTTAGACTATGACACACGTGCCAATAAATGTAACATACAAGTGAAAAGAATTGACACGAAGACGTCCGATCTTTTAGAAACTTTGCGACAGGTGTAATGTACCACACCGATAACGATTGCTTTGCAAATGGCCCATTTGAACGCATGCGTTCCGCATAAATTCACGACAACCATAATCGGATACTCCGGCGGCGATGCGAATTATCTAAAGTTTCACTTTAAATTTGTACAGTGTGAATTGTTACGTTAGCCACACCTATACCTTTCACCTGACACGTTAGCTCGCGCGAGAACAAACTTGCTCGATACTTGGTCGATTGCGTTCGGAAATCCGCCAATTGTGAGGCGGCGATGAGATGTTATGAAATGTATTTTGCTGCATCGCTGAAATGTTGCACATATCTAACGAAAGCCGAGCGAATTAAACGAATCGGAGTAACGTTTGCTGAAAATTTTTCTCGTACAAAACGTTGCCTCTATTTTGGTATCTTCGAGCCTTGGCGATATTTTGAAAGTTGAACAAGAGAGAGCAAGTTGAAGCTTCAAGGCGCACCAAAGGGAACGTCGTTTTGCCACGAGTTATACATTTTCTAATAGGTAGGTTTGGAAATAAAAAAAACAAAAAATTTATCGCCACGAACGATAAGGATTTGCGTCCGGAATTCTCGCGTGTGCTCGTGCATTTAACCCAAACGCCTGACCTCATCCACACATCGCTCATCCGTGACACGCTCGCCCACGAACGCAAATGTTATTGCCAAAGCAATAAATATGGTAATGTGTCTAACGTGGGCGGTGCGTACGTACATATCCACGGAATAAAACAGACGTGTCCGAGCGTTTAGATCGGCTGGAACGACTATTGGTTCGCGCGCACGTATATATTGCAAATCGGCCTGTATTTCACGAGGGAAGGGGGAAGGGAAAAAAGGACCGAGAACGGGGACGAGCGAGAAAAGTTAGCGTGACTCGAGCGGAAGACACGACATCGGGACATCAGCGGGAAACGGCCGGGGCCATGTTTCTCCTGTAATAGCCACGTTCCACGGTTCCCTACCTCGTCGTCGTCGTCGTCGTGATCGCGAGCATGTTGAACCGTGTCTCATTCTATGTCACTGATATCCAGCTCGAAGCGTATCGTTTTGTTACCGTATAATAGTCTCCTTGGAGAATTCGCAAGCATCGTCCCCGGGATCGATAAACTCGCGGAATTTTTCCAGAGGATCGGAGCACGCGTATCTGACGTATCTGACGTATCTGACGTATCGCCAACCACGACGACAATTGTCGTCAAATGAACAAAAGGCATCGGCTTCGCTACTTTTGCCTTGTAATACTTTGTTTACCGGCGCTACGTGACGAGTGCGCGTCCAACGTGTAACGAATAATTCAATTAAGTATCATAATCTTGGCGGTGCACACAATGCAGAGAGAAAAGTCGCTTGATTCCCACAGTGATACGCCCCCTGAACTTTAGCTCGTGGAATTCATCGGCTTTCACTAGTTGCGCCACTTTACGATGATACAAATATAAGCATTTTCATCGCGATTGACATTACAATTAAACGTAACGGCTCCGCAAAATCATTATTAGTAATAAATAGCTTTTCTCAACACTTCTCTCAATTCTTTCCTTCGAGATTCGTTGCAATATTAAAATATGCATCTGATGAATCGCGTATATTAAGTATTTGCTGACAAGCGCTTTCCATTGTTAGAAATCTCCAAATCGGATCGTCCAATTATTGCCATTTACTGCCACAAGATTCAGACATTTTTCTCGATACGGCTCATTACTCGAGCGATGTAGCGCTTAAAGGTCATTTGCGAGCAGAATTAAAAGAAAAAGTTGCTAATAGAAAGGATTATCGCTTCCTGCGGTTTTTGTGACCAGCCCGTTCTACATGTGGAACGTACGTTTGTACGTTGAATGATCGCGTCGGCACCGGCGGCTCGCAACTTGCAAAGTAGTCCATACATCCTCTCTCTTGCATTATAAACAATCTCCCATGAAAATCTAGAGCAGCTGGTGTAGTAAAGTCCGCTGGTATAGTAGAGAGAGAGAGGAAGACAGCAACGTCTGAGCGTATAGCGAGGACCATTACCCGTTACAAATGAAGACATTGTCGCGATTCAAACTTACAACAAGGCAAATCAACTTGATAACTAATACCTACATTTGACAAGACTGTCGACGACGCTGCACCCACAAAAAGGATTTCTGTTACCGAGCCAAAAAATATTCTTGACGCATTTGTATTTCTCACAACCTCATTTAGTATAAAAATAAGACAATATCAAAAGAAAATCAATAAATCTTATTCTTCTCCAATTAAAAAAAGATTGACTCACTATATTGAGACAAGAATAACTTAATATATTCTTGCGTTTAGAATAAATTTTCCCTACCTCTTACTATCCTAAATTTTACAATTTTTTTCATTTAAGATAAAAATATTCCTTTCTCTATAATAAATATGATTGGCGCTACGTCGATCTTATTTTATGATACATTCAAGTGTAATAGCATTGGATCCGGAAATTTTTTCTGTGGGTGTGGTGACAATCATGAAACTCTTATTATCCTATTAATACATTCTAGAAAATGGAGATACCACTACTTAGAAATATGCCATTTACGAGTAACGGAAAATCAACGGATTTGATAATTTATATCTATTCTCAAGGGAAGGGAAGTGTCCCGAGGCGGTCGTTGATTAGAAAACTTTCGTTACGTAACTCCTGATTTACGAATTCTAGAAAAGGAATCTCGTGGAAGTACCATTTGTCGGAATTATTACTAACATTTTTCGTCAATTGCTACGGTTTCATGCTCGATAAAACTTTCAGAGATCGGACTCAGCTTTCGCTTTTGGTGACAGCATATTGCAAAAACTGTATATCGGCACGAATCATTGCGGAAAATCGTTAAAATGGAACTCATTCGTGAAAAAGTGCGACCAAGTTTAATTTAAAAGGTTGAAAACGGCCAATAGAAAAAATTAAAGAATTGATTAACAAAAAAATATCAACGATAATTACAATAGCCGTATACCATACGCATTCTTCGTTTCGCGATACCTGAAGAAAATGTATGTACAGTGATCGCGGATCGTGAGGTCTACCAGAATCAAAGGGTCGTGCCATCGATTAAACAAATCGCCCCATTATGCCCGGGACACGTGCCTATGTTTACGATGTTCGCGATATGTTTACTTCCCCTTTTTGAGAACTAAAAGGTCTGTGCGCGCGGCATAACTTTGTACGTTTAACGATTAATACAAAAATTTTATCTGACGTAACATGCATTGTGTTTCAACTGTAACATAATTACAAATAAAATCGATATGGAATAAACTTTCTCTCTACAACATAAAAATATCATTTGTATAAAGGAGTCCCTAATCAATACTTTTAATCTTTAATGTAATTTTATACATCACATATTTAACCCCTGTATACAATTTTCTTCCATTTTTCATCCTATTGTTTGACATTAATCAATTGCATTAAAGTATATATTTGACATCAATTTGATTCATAAAGATTTTATATAAACAATAAAAAAGAACATTACGCTTACTTTCGAATTTGCTTACAATTTTTCTCGGAAAGAGAAACGTTTATCGTTAAATTGAAATTCAGCTTTGAATAACGCGTGACAATTTTCTGACAGATATTGAGACGAATTGTGAAGATTGCGGGGATTGTACGACGCTTCAACAACAGTATACTTTAACAAAGGCAAGAATAAAACGCTTAGTAAATAGCCTCTCTGAGTTGACGTCGCAACAAGAGCGCGCATGCTCGAGCTTTTCGCGAAAGGCGGACCCGCGGAGCTTTTCATCGACCAATGTGCTTTCGTGGGTGGCGCAGGACGTCCTACGACTTGCGCGTTACTTTCCTCAACGGCCATGCTATACGCGATGAAATCCCATAATTCATCCGCGGGGCTTCAACTATCGCCGATAAGCTCGAAAGCGGCGATCGAACTCGAGCTTTCATTATCGTTTTATTTAAGCTCGTTGCGGCTCGTAGTCCAAAATAAATTTTAGGTCGCGATCGATGGCGAAACCCAGCGAGACCGCGAATATCTCGTCGATACAATCGCGAGCAATTGCAATCGAGAATAAAAGCCGCGGTTCAGAAACATATCTCTCTCTCTCTCTCAGCATTGAGAGGCACCAGGATTCCCGAAGGCACATTAATTAACTCTTCCGCTATGTCGGACGGAATGCTATAAGCTTTGCTGCCGCATCGTGGAACAAGTTTCCGCTCGAGTTACGAAATGCAGGCTCTATAAAGGCTGGTCTACAATACGTGGAGTAAGCGTGGAGTAAGGAGTAAGGGAGAGCCCTAACTTCTAGCTTTTGGTGTAAGGAAGCTGAAATACGGCATGATTGTTAAAATAATTGTAACACTGATTGATGGCATTTTGATTCACCGAGAGTAAGCTAAGAGCTGAAGTAGGAGTGAGAAATAAAATGGATTTATTTCCTTACTCCTACTCCTTACTCCAGCTTACTCCATGTATTGTAGGCCAGCCTTTAGGGACTTTAAACTCTAACTTTATGCCTTTTTACTCCTGTCGGGGGAGTGAAATTATCTTGACCACTTTTAAATTTTGTAACTTTTTGTCATACTGTTTCTGCGCTACTCTTTTCTACTCTTGTATACCACCAACGATAAACCATCACTGCCAGTCGTATTGTCGCCACGTGTTTATGCCCGTTCTACACCTAGGGATGATCCTACTCATCCGAGTGGACAAGTTTACAAAGGCATTTTCGAGGGGGGCACCGCTGTGACCAAATTGATGCCCAAAAATGCCGAAAATCTGTACACCGCAATGCCCTCAGCGGTTTCCCCCTCGGGGACCATGTCCCAGAGCGTTCTACAAATGACGATTCAATCTGATACGACCGAGGGGGAAACCGCTGACCAAAATCTTGTACACCAATGCCCACTAACGCCCAGTGGGCATTACTTTATCTTATTATCTTCTTTTATTTCATTTATCTTGTTTTATCTTATTTTATCTTTATAATGCCCCAAAAATGCCCTAGTAATGCCCAGTAATGCCGCAAATCTGTACACCACAATGCCCTCAGCGGTCTCCCCCTCGGATACGACCCACCCTTTTCATTATACTTTTTACTATTTTCGACTTATTCATTGTACAAAAGTACTTTTTATGTGTAGCCTGTTTAATGCTTTAGGGGACTCGTCCCAGGACGTTTAATCAAGATTCCGTTCTGTTCTCTCTTTCGGAAAGAGCTGATAAAATGGTGTCACAAAGCTGTCGGGTAAAGCCCAGGTTTTCAAGACAAACATTGCGAAAACCTTGCGCGCTGCCTCGTCGGGGCGTAAGTAGCAAGTAGTAAATTGGTTCTCCTGACAACACACCGTTTGTTACAATTTGCGCCTGCTATTATTATATCGAGCGTAATAAGCTACAACTTATAAACCACTCGTTACTATTTATAAACGGATCGGATGAAATTGGAGCACTGTCTCCATTGTTTTTCATTCTCTTTGTGATGCTGAACAAAACAATGCAAGTACTCTATTGGAGACTCGACAAGCGAAATTACACGCGCCTGGTTAATATTAACGTTACGATGTAAGGGGTCGGAATTAATTACCTATCGCCGTACATGACGGCACCTGACGACCGTGTTTCGTCATACGCGTTAGCCTGCTCGACGGCGCTCGGGGAGAAATATGAAACATTTCGAAACGCACGAATGAAATCACGTCGCGTTCCACATCTTTCTAGTCAATGACGCGTTTTATCACGTATACGTGTACGAGCAAGCGCGTTACTACACGCGTCAACAACGTTGTCATTAAATAACTCATTTAGCGTTTGCGCCAGGCGGCCTCCCCCGAGCGACTCTCGTCGACCTTTTCGTTCAACGACGTCGCGTTGTTCTCGTTCGACTTGTACGATCGGCACGAGGGAGACGCGGCTCTCGAAGGATGAAGGAAGCGCGGGCGCCGAACGAGAGAAACGTCAGTGCCGGTAGAGCAGACGGGGTGGCTGAAAAAGTGAATGCATAGTAGCGGTACACCGTCTCGGTATAGGTATAGGTTACCGTCAATTATCAAGCCATTAATTCCAAATAAACGGCAAAGCACGTTCACCACGCGACTTTCACTATCTGTCCGCGGCGGCGGAGAGAACAGTGCAATTGTTGCCAGCGTCTCGCGAGAAACAATCGGAGGTCTATGCGCGGAATCGTTGGTCCATTCTTTTCGACTCGACCTAACGTCTGGCATCGATGTCACTCGGTCGCTCTCCGCTGACCGAAGTCTCGCACTGCCCGCTAATGCCCAAACTAATGCCGCAAATCTGTACACCACAATGTCCTCGAGGGACAATAATTAAGCTTTCAATCGGCCGTAACTGGCAACGAGTGTTAAAAAATTACCACATAGGGCTCAGTGGTCCAATTGGTGCGACGCCCGCCTAGAGTGTAAGGAGGTCCAGGCTCAGACCCTGCACTGAAAAAAATTTCTGGTTGAATGTGGACGAATCAGATAATTCCTTTAGGATTTACCAGAATTCCTTTTTACAGGAATTCTGGTAAATCCTAAAGGAATTGTCTGATTCGTCCATATTCAACCAGAAATTTTTTTCAGTGTGGCTGAGGTAATACTTTTCGCAATCAATTTTCTGTGTTAAAAACACGTAGCCAGTTATGGTCGACTGAGAGCTTAATAATCTAATGTCAGTCGTGTACTGGCGTCAAGTAATTGTTGATGCTCTTTGTGAAACGTTTACTTCCCCCCCCACCGCCACGTGGTTTCTACGATGAAAGATGTCTGCAAAATTCGTCTCCAAGATCGGAGGAGACATTACGTTACAACCTCTGACCTACATAAGGAACGCTACGCTGCACTCGTTACAGGTGAATGCACTCGGCGTGGAGCAGGCCGCTAAATCGCGAGTGCGCGCCAAGGAAACGTAAAATATTTGGCGGAGAAGCCATCTCCCGGATCAGCCGTCGACGCGCGTCCGGCAAGAGCCCAACGAGAAAGAAAAAGAAAAGGCAGCCGCTTAAAGCGCGACGCATCAAACCGAGAGGCGCGTAACAGGTATGCGAAGGCGGTTTTTCCGCGGGTGCGGAGAGGGGGGAGCGGCAGTCGAGGCAAAAGTAGGATAAACGTATCCACGTAAGCGGCATGACTCTCCTCTTTTAACCCTCTCGCGCTCCCAAGTCTCACCCGAGCCAGTGACTTTCGAGCGGCGATTTCAGGCGCGAAACTGAAATCGCCGTCAAGTCGCGTGATCCAATCATTTTTTTCCAATGCGCGTAGAGAGACACCGCTCGCGAAATGGAGCGACGCGAGGCGAGATCCCGAGGGGATCTCGGGTTTCCTCTCCCACCCCCGCCGACGCCGACGCCGAGGCGCGTTTCGCACGCCAATTCGATTCCAGCATCGGCGAAGGCGGCGTTTTCGAGCCGCGGCACGAGAACACATCCGGTGCGCGCACGTTTAAGGTCAACGCACGGCACGTAACGGCGGGGTGAGCGCGATAACGGTGTCGGTGTCAAATTGACGACATTCCGTGGCTGTCGTCGCGGTTATATACGCGCGCCCAGCTTTTCACCGCTTTGAGCGCGTTTACAAGGATCCTATATGTACCGTTAGGTCTCGGACGCGGTACGCGAGGAAAAGACTCACCGAGAATCGCCTGGAGGGTCTGCTCGTCCCCGTCCCCGATGACATCCATGCCGCCGTGGTCGATGCTCGTCCAAGCCCGTAGCCGCTCTCCCGGACTCGGTCAACGGGCCCCATTCCGCGACGTTCGCGCCGCGACGAGGTCTCGCACCGTCGCGACGTCCCGCATAGCCGCGTCGCAGCCGACCTGATCCTGCGCCAACTCGCTGCTGCTGCTGCTGCTGTTGCTGCTGTTCTTCCTCCTCCTCCTCCTCTTCCTCCTCTCCGCTCCCTTCCTCCTTGGGCGCGCGCGAGATCTCTCGTTGCGCGTGTAAATCCCCGCGCGCTCGCCTCGCTTCTCACGCACTACTTCCTTCTCGCTCGCGATCCGCACGGACGATCGACTATGGATACGCGTAGCGGCCAGCGCAACGCGGCACCATCGCGCCCATCGGATTGTCGCGGCACACGATCATACGACGCGGCGCGCGTTCCGCTTTTACTCGCGGCCCGCGGTAACGCGTAGCGCGAATAAACTACTACCACGGCGACGAGATCGCGCTCGCGAGCCACCGTCTCTCAACCGTCTCTCGCCGTCTCTCCTCGCCGCAGGCTCTGCCCCTGCCGCGGCCGCCCGCCGCCGCCGCCGCCGCCGCCGCCGCCGCCGCCGCAGCCAGTACGGAGCTATTCCGTGAGTCGCTCGAGTCGCGCGATACGAGCGGTAATCCCGTGTCGCGCGGACTAACGATAATGAGATCCGAGCGGGGTACACCGCACGCTCCAACACGCGCGTCAAACTTGTTCCCCGCGCGGAGTCGCAGGGCCGTTCAACTCCCCCCCCGCGGTATCGTCTTTCGGCTCTTTGCCCGACCGTCGGAATGTATTATACGCTCTGTCCAAGCCGATGGAACATTTCCGCGTCTCGGTCCTCGCAATTAACGGGACGGCCGACATGTCTGGGACACAACGCGCACAGTCCAACTCGTAACTTGGAAAACTTCACGCCCGGCCGTTTTATTACTTTATTCGACGCATAGAAGCGCGAGATTCCCTCGGAATGTAGTCGAGTGTCGGGTCCAAGTGAGACTGCCGTGTTTACGAGGAACGACGGCTGTCCGTTACGCAAAAAAACGCGTTGCTCGCGAGCTCGCCTTTGTTTACCTTCCGCGAACCGTCTCGAACCGTCTCGAACCGAGGACACGGGCGAAACAAAAACGAGGCGCTCGGGAATCTCGACGCTCGCGATCAGTCGCTGCGAGTCGCTCCGCGAGTGAGGACGGAGAGAGTCGCGATCTATTTCAGTGAGGATACAAAGTGAAGTTGAGAAACGTTTGATACGTTACTTTCCGTAACGATGCTGTTGGCCCAAGTCGCTCGACGACCGCGGGATCGTTTCGTCGATCGAGAGACGCGGTAGTGTTTCGCGCCAAGACCAATGGCGTGCACTAGCGCGCACCGAGTGCACCCTGAGGCCTGTTCACAGTCAATTTTGACACTTAACTCTGCCTTAAACGCGTGTTCGAAGAGCGTTTAGCTACAAAACGGACCCGTATAGATCCTATACGGGTCATTTTACTGGCTAAATACTTGAAGAGATATTTAAGACGATCCTTAATTATGCGAATTGACTGTAAACGAGCCTTAGTGTGCACTCAGCGTGCACTCGGAGCGCGCTAGCGCAAGCAATCCAATTGGCCGTATTACATTTGTCGTGCGACGAATGTTTCAAGCGCGTCGATTGGCCGCAGGATAGTAAAATCGCCGAGTATCTAGAAACTTTCTAGCGACAAATATTACGGTGAGACGCCCGCCTAGAGAGTTGGATAATCCAGGTTCATAGCCTGGCAGAGGTAATATTTTTCTGTATTAAAACACCGGCCGGTTAACGTAGAAACTTGAGCGGCCAGTCGACGCGCTTGAAAAAAGTGTGAGCGTGCGCAGCCAAGTAAACATCGACGGCGCGTTCGCGGTTGCACAAACACGGCTTACACGGCCCTGTGTGCGGCGAGGCAGCGGCGCTCGATCACGTGATCTTGTTCGAACCGTCGCCCGCGCGAGCCAGCGGCACGCGGTGCGTCGCATTCGTCGCGCGTTCGTATCGAGTCAAGTGTTTGCGGCATTTCGGCGCGTCAGTTGTCGCCGGGATTTCGGGCTAAGTGCGCGCGATAAGAGCGCCCGATCGCGGCGGTGTGTCTAACGCGAGGGTGCGGGAGTGTCTGTGCGAGGTGCGCGACTTGGCGAAGCTTCGCGAAGCAAGATGGCCGCTGGACGAGGCGCCGGTCGTTCGAACGGGAGTCTGTCAACGGCGGCGATCCTGCGGATTCTACGCATCCTCGAGCATCCCATGGACCCCACGGTGGCTGCTCCGACAACTTCCTATCGGTGAGTACGTGCTTTCCATTTCCTCTCGGTCAGTACTGGCCGCTGTCGCTCAATTCACTCGGCGAGTATATAACTACGTCGAATCGACATCGACGCCGTGAAATTGACGCCGATCCGACATCGGTCGACGAACCGTTTCTTTCTCGGCTTTTGAGAAAATCATTCTCGAACGAAACTCGGTATCTCTCGTAATAACATACACGAGAAAAGATGTAGCCGCCGTAGTTGTAAAATATGGACAGCTAATATTTAAGCCAACGGCACACGATACTATTTTTCCTACTGGATTGCTTACGAGAGCCAATCAGGACGCAGAGTTTTCGATCAGGTGACTCAAAGCTGAATCCTGGTTGGTTCTCGTAAGCAATCCAATAGGAAAAATAGTATCGTGTGCCGTTGGCTTTAGTTGTTACCCACGCAGCAAAAATGTCGCGAAGATGTCTCTGGGGGGGAATATCTAAATATTACAATATCTGAGAGATTTTGTATCAAATATCAGATATCTGTATTTTAGTGAAATCGGATTTTACGTATCGCAGAATACGCAACGCGACACAATATATTTTTTCGTTATCAGTCTCGGCATAAATTATCGAGGAGCACGGCCTCCATAAACCAGCCTTTACTTTTTTATACTACTAGAACAACACAAGCGCGCGCTTCGCGCGCGCCATTGTTCTTCCACATTATATTACATAAAGCCTGCGTTCGTTTTCTCCCACCGAGAGCATAAACTATACTGAAAGTCTATAATTTACGTAACGTAAACTATAGAGTTTCAGTATAGTTTATGCTCCCAGTGGGAGAAAACGAACGCAAGCAAACTGTCAAAATAACCCTCTTAAATACAAACTGTCGAAACCGCAAGTCGAAGTGAACGACTCGCAACGAGATCGAAACATAAATTGTCAAAATAACCCTCTTAAATACAAACTGTCAAAACCGCGAGTCGAAGAGAACGACTCGCAACAAGATCGACACTCGATCGAGTTTCGAGAGAGCCAATCGGTATCGCGGAAAAGCGGAAAAGCGACAACAATGAACTCGCAATGCCTTTTTTAGATAGGGATTATCGTAAACCGAGGGGTAAATCAATGTGGTGTACAGATTTGCGGCATTATTGGGCATTACTGCACGGTTGAAAAATTTGTGTTAAATTTAACAGATATCACACGTCCCAAACGGTCGACACAAATTTTCGTGTTAATATTTTAACACCAAATAAATGCAAAATTTGAAATAAATTTTTGTATAAAGTTAACATATTTTTTGTGACAAAATGAATTTAAAGAAATGTAATTTTTACAGATGTAATAAGTTAAATGACGGTTCGAAATCACTCTCGCTTATGCTACATAGAATAAAATGTTGATTTTAACAGAAAAATGTTACTAATAATATAGAACATATGTACTGTGTAAGATTAAAACACAAGTACACATTGTGTTGCTTTAACATTTCTTTTCAGTTATTCTAATAATTTTACATTTGAGGTCAATCAATACAAGAGCAATATGTTAAATTAACACATAAACGTGTTGAACATTTAACACAAAAATTTGAACCGGCATTTTTTTTAACAAGAAAAGACAAATTTTCCAACTCGTCGCTCAACTAAAGTAGTTTAATTCATGCTTGCCTCTTTCTAACCGGGCGTAAAAATATTTCCGGTAAGCTATGGAAAATAAGGGCGCCGTTAAGTCGGAAATTTAACACATGTATCTATGTGTGGACACTATAAACATTTATTACACCATGTAAGTACAATTGAACACCGAGGGGTTGCTAAATTATTGTTATTACTTTTGTTATTTATCATCGTTACATTATTATTGTTATCGTTTATTATCATTGCCTATTAATACATTTATGCCATGTCAGTTGCGACTCGGCGCCTTCATAAATAATATACTTTGTCTCCTTTAAACAAATACATATTCTTTTAAATACATAATTTTTTCTCTTTCTCTGTACAGTCTATATACACGTAATATGTATATACTTGTATACTCTATACGCGCGTATACATAAATATACATACTGTTTGCTTTTTTTTTCCTCGAGGCATTCGAATCTGTGATACGAACGAATAACAAGCGATAAGCGAATTATGCGGATATACATGGAAAGATTTCGCTTTTTCTTTGCTCGCGCGCACGTATGAAAGTGTGCACGCTCGGGAAACCAGAAGCGTCTCGTATCGTTTAGATGTTGGTTTGTCCGGACCGAGATGAGACGATCGAATTGGATGCAAAACGAGTTAGCCGGTGACACCTCAAAATACACGTAACACATACGCCACGAATCTCGGTACTATTCCAGCTGACACTATCGAGACTCTTATTACTCTACTATCTATCAAGTCTAGCCTAAAGGTCTAAAAAGTATTAGCAGCCAAGAAAGATGGTTTGCATTTAATCGATTAACGAAACGTCAACGCTGTAATAATCGTTTATTGTCATGCAAATTCGCGGTAATTCAAACTCAAGTTGACTCCAATTCTCATGTTAACTCACTCGTATATTAAACTCGAAAAATGTATCGTATCGATTGAATATTAATTCTCGTTTGAAATATTATTATAATACTCAAGAAGACATTTCCACGATTCAATGTACATTTTCGAATTTACATTTTCACGCAACTACCGACTGGTACTGTATAACGTACAAACTCTTTCCCCGTATAATAGTTTATCATCGAGATAAATTAAGCAGATCCATTATTTTCTTAAGTGAAACAATAATACGAGGATCGTATCGTTTGAGTTTCTTTATAATATATGCCTTCTACAATAGAATAAATATGAATTTACTTCTAACTGCTAGAGATATTGTAATATTAATCGTAAGTTAAATTACGGTATAAATATTATTATATTAAATCAGTCTCAATTTGATAAATAAACGAGTAAAATTGTTAGAGAGCGCGCATATACTTGTGCATATTTCCTAGCAACTTGATTGAGTTGTCGCTCGGATACACACAGGTATATTCGCCGCAACAATATTGCACTCGGCTCGTATTTCTCTATCAAATTGACTCTTATTCAATTTTTTTTTTAAATCAAGCCATTGTCCCGTTTGCATTTAAATCATATTGTACTATCCGTGTTCAGTCTTAGTCGGCTAAATAAACCCGAGAAAAAATCATAAAAGGTATTTTCAAATCAGATAAGAAAACTAAGTAAAAGCATAAGACGATATCTACTCGATTTGGGTCCCACAAATTAGTAATTGTTTCAACAGTTATCCTCGTGCGTGTACAGGGTGTTTCTTAATAAGTGCGTACAATTGCGGAAGATGACTCTTTGTCGAAAATTAAGGGACGTTTTTTCATATAAATACATATACTCCTACATTCCTCTCCGTGGAGTTACACTCCTCCAAAAAATGGGGTTGTTTACTGAGCAGCGCACATCACTCCGCGCTACACTCGTCACCGAACAAAGACAAAGAATCACCTTCTAAAATTTCATCAAGAAACATCCTGCATACAGGGTGTTCCAGGAGGAATATTCTCAGAGGTGATAGTATCAGTCACACACTCGCACACACACACACACACGCACACGCACGCACGCACATACTTTTTAAGCAAAAATGTTGATACGAATACATGTCCCGTTCCCCACTGTTTCCGAGATAGAGCATATTTTGTCGACGTCCTCGTTCGGATAAAGCGTGAACACTGGGAAACGTTCACACTTTGGCGCAATGTATTGAAAACCTTGGGGAAACAGAAACCGTTCGACACTTGTGAATATGCGAGGCATTTTCAACATTTTTACAATGTTATCGGCACAACAGTTAGCAGACGTTTATGAGGCTGGACGATAGGTCAAGTGTAGAGAAAAGAAGTAAATACGCGGGACATTCAAGTAGCTCTATATCGGAAACAGTGGGGAATGAGACGTATATTCGTATCAAGATTTTTGCTTAGAACGACCGTTGCTATCACCTCCCAGAATATTGACCTTTCCTCCTGGAACACCCTGTATACCACACACCACACCAACGCACGCGCACGCACATATAATTTCACATTTAGTTCACATTTAACATTAAAGTAATTGTGCTTAACTTTAGCTCTTACACGTTGGAACAGTTTAGTGAATTTTGTCATGTGTCTACTCCGTCGTGACGCGTCGATAATAGTGAAGAATATCGTATTTAGTATGAGCTATATTAGCACAGTCGCGAAACCGTCTCTACACATTTTTGTGTGTTTAAAATTTTATTGGAACTTAGCGACTATCCCCTAATACACGAGGAATGTGTGGATAATTAAATCCCAAGTTTAGTGTCTGATCTTTAGATATATAAATTTGACGATACGAATCGCGAATGCATTATCGCCGTATATTTAGAGATTACCTCTTATTCGTAACTTATATAAAATAATATAATCTTGACTTTTAAGCGTACGTGCCGCGCGATTCATATCACGCGTTATTAGAAACATAAATATTCATCTCGTTAAGCTATCTATGATACATCAGTTTTAAAAAGCACCTGCTTAGAAAATGCACTCCGACGGTGAACCCTTTTTTTTTTTTGTTTATCTCTTGAGCTCTGCGATTGATATCAATTGTCAATGATTTGTCATGGCAGTAGAAAATGGCAGCTTATTAACGAGTTTCAACTCGTCCGAATATTGAGATAAAGATGAGAGGGTCGGTTCACAGGCTAACATTGAGATTCGTTAGAAATTGTTTCTTTGGTTTCTTTTCTTCTTTGTTTTTTTCCCCCTTGTTTTGCGGCAAGCATATAGCCCTACACGCCAAGTGACATTCTCTTAGGCAATAATAAAGCCCCGTTTCACGAAAGAACAAGCGAAAGAAATTGCTACGGTAGCGGTATATCCATTCAATCGCTCGAAGTCGACGGTTTGCTGTCTAGTGTCTGCTCGTAAAGATGAAGCGCTCTATGAATAAATTCATATTGTTCAGCCGTTTGTACCATCCCTCCTCTGTCGTATCTAAAATATTAAAAAGTATGGTGTGGTTTGTACATTGCTGAAATGTTGACGAGATTACGTTACACGCGAGTGCCTTACCTCATCTGGCACAAAATACCGAGTACATCGACATTTCCGTCTCTCAGAAGCTGAATCATTCCTATCCCTATCGCTACAAAACAGCCAGTTCGTCCTATACCCGCGCTGCAGTGGACGACTACTGGTCTTGGTGAAGCGTTTACCTCTGCGGCCATACTAACGAGTGCGTCCGCAGTTTGAGGTACGGCATGGTCCGGCCATGAATCATACCTGCCGATAAAATTTGTCATTAAACACGAGCGCAAAGGCGCCTAGTAGGGTGGAGTAAGATTGAATATAGCGAGAGAGTATTAGAGTTATCTGAAAATGTAGCAGCGCTGCTTACCAATAGTGCTGCAAGTTTCTTCTCTCTCCTTCGTTCCGGATCTCCATAGTTCTGACGGTATATCCGTTTCTCGTATCCGTATAGTTAACGATAATTGTGAACGGTCCGGCTTGTATGCGATTATTTACGTCAAAGGGAAAGTACGCCTCGCATTTTGGTTTGGACGTTTCGTACAATCTAGTTATCATGACGATCGCAGAAACGTTTTCCACCCAGACCATTTTCCAGAAATCCGCTATCGTGTTGGCTAATGGTCCCTGTGTCGCGATGTATCTAGCACTTTCGCCGTCGTATCCCTGCAAATTGGCGTTGTAGCTTTTCAGTTGTTTTCCATCGCGCAAAATTTGCCGACCATTTACTCACGCGGATGTAGTTGGCGTTTATGTAACCGGCGAGCGGATCGTCGGAGGAACTTGGTAGAACCACTCTGCTCTGTGAATTGGGCAAGACGGAGCTGTATCGATTCTTGACCCCCGAGCCGCAGATGTCGACCTTTTCCGGTAGGTTTAGCGGCACCTCCCAGAACTCTTTGTGCAACGTTCCCGCATTTTGGGCAACCTTCTTCAATTGCGCCCTCGACAGTACATTTCCCGCGCTTAGCAGAAACTCCTCCGTCGTACATTCTCGGGTAGGAGTGACCATATGTGGCGGACTTTCGGGAGCTGGCGCCAATTCTATGGTTAAACTCGTGCTCGAGCCACGTCTCTCGAGCAATCCCTTCGCTTTGACACGTACCGCTTCCGGTTTGCGTTCGGGCGTGACCAAAGGCTTGTAACGTAATTACCAAAGTTATTTTCGACACGATACAATTTAATTGCGTCGCGCCCAATTACGTGAATGGGTTTCTCTTACCTCGGGTAAAGAGGTCTGAGGGACCGGGCGTACCGGATACTTGGGTGCAGATTGCTTGGCGAATGCCTCGTGAACCCATTTAGCTTCCACGGATTCCTTTGCGTCTTTCGTGGATTTGTCTGGCTGACAAATGGCACCTTCCTCGACCAGACCGTGCCGATCGCCATTTTCGTTATCTTTTTCACGCGACATTTGTTTTCGTAGCCATAACAAGATCTGTGGGAAAGTATTGAGAGTACGGTATCCGAATCAGTCGGCTTTCGTAAGTCTAGAGAAGCTTTTGAAATAGTCTTTAAACGAGCTTTCGATATTTCTATATCGTAAAGAAATGTGTGATGCTTACTAGGAATGTAAAAAGAATAGTGCCAGCGATTGCACAAAGCGCTACAAAGTAAGGCAACTGCCAATCTAGCCATGATAAAGTCGTCCTGGAATGTACTTCCTTGTCTGTCTGACTATTGAGTTGGGCCACTTGGAGATCCATTCCAGCATCATCCAGTCCTGTCACGGACTGCCGGATTCTGTATTAAAAATACTTTGAGACAAAGAAGAAACCTTAATATTTCGTGAAACATTACCGGGATATGATTACAGCTGGTATTGTCAATTGTTTGCACAACACGTAAGCATTACCTGTGCTGGGATCTCGTAGGCATTCCCTTCGTAGAGGGCAATAAGGAGATTGGCACTAGTGTATCCTTACGCCGGTTTTGTGCAATGATTAGATAAAATTTTTCCAGGGGATTTATATTATCGCTATTGGTGATTGTTGCATCATAATAATTAATATCATTTGCATGATGATGAATCAAGGAAACACTTGTACCATCTATAATGAAAATAATACTAAAATTGCACACACAGACTGAACGTAACTAGAAGCTTTGCGATATTTGTCAAGCATCGTTCAATGAATGTTGGGCAAAATTTCTTGCTCGTGTATATATGTATATATTTCAGTGTTGTCATTTTTCCAGCCTTCGACAAGATGTTGCAAAAGTTGTTAACATGTGACTCGAGTCGCAACAAACGCAACGTTATTCCGCGTATGTAACGAGTCGAAACAATTGGTTAATTCTCATGTTCTGACCGATAAAAAGAGAATCGTGTGAAATAAAAGCGGGGAGACGGACGAGAAGTGGGATAGGGACACGGAACAGATGTAAAATCGTCCATTTGTCATGTGTTAGCCATGAATCGCAAATACATATTGCAACGCGTACATACGGCTGGCACGCACGCACGCACGCACGCACGCACACACGACAATCAGCCCGCGTCATACACTATCCCGAAGTCGGAGCATCGTGAATAAATCACATCCTGTTTTCTCGTTGATGTAATAATAGCGAGCGGATATGCACGGGTGTTTGCGAGCGAGCGGACGAGCGAGCCGAGAGTCACTTTTCACGCTGATGTTTGATCGATACCTTTCGTCAGCACCACATATGACATTATTGCGAGCAGCGGATAACTGACACGTGATTTACGGGCACGATGCTCCGAGGATGGGGATCGTGTGTACGGCGATGCGGCCATATTGCGGTGGAGTCGAAACACAGGCAAACTCCTTGTCGGAACTACCCGACAGACGCTCCGTTTCATATGCCTTGACCCGGAGCTTCGGTTCTATTCATAGTTGCTTGACGATCGTTTCGCATTCCTCTCGGTCTCGCGTGTAGTACGCCGGGAGTAAGCGGCGGCCAATGGGGCAGCGACGGCCTCGTCGGCCCATTGGCATCGACCAATCGCCGCGTGAATGTAAACGCTTGTACCGTGTTATTCACGGGTGGGAGTTGGCGTGAATGAAAGCGGAGCACGTGCGATTAATGACTGTAATGTCACATTCAGGAATGAGTTGTACGTTTATCCGATGCGCGAGCGGACGCTGCCTCTTCTCCGAGTAACCGATTTTTCGAGGACCAAACCCCGTACTACGTGTCGTACGAATTGTCAGTGCGTCGAGTGAATCGCATTCTTTTTCAAACTTGCCTCGACACCGTGCGGCTGATCCATTTTCATCTCCCTGCGCGATTACCCAAAATGGTCGCTCAAAAAGATACTTTGAATCAAGATTACCTTGGAAAACGCTCCCTTTAACAACTAGTTTCAGGAACAAAGTGGGATAAATCAAAATCGTTCGATACATTGCTTACGATTTTCCAACACTCGAATTGGTTCGCGTAAACAGAAATTGCCATATAAATAATAGTATCGTGTATAATATAGCGCCCTCGAATCGGTACTCGATTTGCAATTGAAATTTTTAATTATTTAATTGAAAAGTTGTTCCTGAAATGCTCGTATTTTTCATCATCGTCTAAGATTCATTAATTAAGATTCAAACGTTAGTCATTGAGTTCAACGATGGCAAAACACCCACGATCTTACCAAACATCTTACGTACATGTACTTCTCAAGAATATAGCGATGATTCACGAAACCGGATGTCCATATTTGCCGTTTACGCTTGCTCAAGCATCACATTCATTCATTCCGCTACAAATGTACATTATTTGCGTTTTATTTCGACATCTCTCTAGCTCTAGTTTTCGTGGTGCGATCGAGTTACGAATAAATTAATGTAAATTCTAATAACGACGAAACCCGACACTGTTTACTTACCGGCCATAGTACGGTAATGGCAACCGTCATTGATCATTGTTGTAGTGGCTAAAAAAATCAATAAGCACACCGGAACTGATTGTTTGACTCCGCGTGCCTCGGTTTCACAGTAACGTAAATAAACCACTTGGTCGTTTCGTGAGGAAAGAGAATATGCCTATCTTGCGACTTGTAAAATTAGAAATGATTGGAAAATCTCTATTCAACACACATTAAAAGAGGAAAAAACGTTGGAAGCTCACGCCCTTCTGATTCGTGTTACGAATAAATAAAATAATAGGAAAAAGTACTTAGTAAATACGAGAATGAAGAAATATGTAATATACGGCGACGTATTCCCAGGCGACGGAGAAGCTTGCACGAATGTCAGGGCAGCCCTCGCGCTCCCAACTGACTCGATCCCCATTCATTCTTCCACAGGAAGCTTGCGAGTTTTCGTAGGGCGCACGCACCCAGGGATATACGCACTTGCGTAAAATTGCGTTGACGATTGGTCGAAGAAAGGAAACTCGAAAGCTCGCGAATGATTTCTTAACGATAAAATAACAAGATTTGCTCAGTAGAATTTTCCGTATCGACAAGTCGGTACACGTATGACAACATTTGACAAATAATCATAAACGATGCACACAGTTTTATTGTTGACAAAAAATAGCGTTTCCTTGATTCAATAAGCGGCTGTTTTACGCGCAATTGTATGCGAAAAGAATACACGCCATCGAATCGATTCCGATTTCAGAGTTGGTATAAGAATGATAAAATTAATAATTTTATTGTATATACACATTCGTAAGAGAGTAGTCTCTCGTAAAAAAATGGCAACATGTATTACCAATGGATACAAGTCGGTTCAAAGACAATATCTGCGGTCGTGTACCTTATAAATGATTGCAAACCATGGACATTTGATAGTGGCTTGATTCGAAAGATCGTACGAATCGTTTAGCGAGAAATGAAAATGGTGTTGTACTCGACATAGAACGCAGTGCATTAATGATATTGCGCAAGACTTGCACGGAAACGCTTTTGGATGGTAAGGTCGTAACACACATGCACTCGCGTTCATTCGCGTTTGGTCGTATACCTTGCCGAGGCGAGTGAGAAGAGGGTCCCTTTCCTCCTTTCGAGGTGGTCTGTCACGTCTCGTTAAGACATTGTCGCGATCGACATGGTGGTGAAGGATAAAATACGATGCGTAGCCCCGCAGATAGATTGCGCGGATCGGACTGCGTCGGGTCGGACTCGCGTCGAGCGCATCTGAATGGCGTCTGAACGGATAGCAAAATGACGGCCAACTGCATTCACCTCTTTCGCGCTGACCGCCAAGGGGTGGCGAGGGGATGGAGTGCAGCAGACGCGCGCATTCGTGACACGGATACGATTCACCGAGCCACCCTTCCCTCTGTAGCGGTACGTGGCCTCGCCCCTCGTACGTACCATCGCGGCACCCAACGACACCCAACGATACCCCTGACGAACGCGGCGGAGGAGCTTTCGTTTCCTTGGAGCTTCAATTTTTCCCGCAACGCTGCCTTCATCTCGCTTATTTATTATAGAAAAACTTGTCTCTCGACTCGAGAGTCGGCGTGACTTTGGAGATGGAACAAAATTTCCCCATTCACCCACACGTTCTGGCGTTAATTCGCCTTCCCTTCCAGCTGCCGAGTCATTCAATCGCCGTCTTCTCCTCGTTCGGCGAGAAGTAGCATTTCCCCACGGGCGGTAATCGCTACCGAAATTTTTCTTTTTACTATCGCGTGCATCAATTATTCCCTGCTTTGCGACGATCAATTTTTCTCCGCTGTTATTTACGATGCCCTGCCTCCCGGTTATATTTTGCCTCATCTCCGTTTCCCTTCGAACGCCGAAACGCAATCGACAGAGAAGAGGAAGGAAAAAGGAGAACGATAGAGGGTGGCAAGGTTAAGTAAGAGCAAAGAGGAGGGAGCGTTGAATGAGAACTTCTAGGTCGATGAAAGGGTGTAGAGGGAGGGAGACAAATCGGCCTTCGTAACATGGGAGGGTGAAGAAAGGAGACAGAATGTAGGCTAGTCTCGTTGGCGAACAGCGTCCCCAATCGATACGCACGCAGCAAACTTCTACGCCCTCTCCCGTTCTATCAATCTCTCATTTTATTACATTTTATTTAAATTAATTGATATTGATCATTTCACAAATAAGCCAACGAGAGAGAGAGAGAGAGAGAGAGAGAGAGAGAGAGAGAGAGAGAGAGAGAGAGAGAGAGAGAGAGA
>NW_011967194.1:655474-661685 GCF_000949405.1 Vollenhovia emeryi
GAGAGAGCGAGAGCGAGAGAAAGGGAGAGGGGGCGAGAGAAAGAGCGTGAAGGAGAGAATCGAAACAATTTCTTACATCACGCTTTTTGTTGCTATTAATTAAAATTCAACACGTACCCAACGTTACACGTTAGATACTTGGGCATGATAATGATCTTGCACACGTGCGTGACACGGATTCAACGACGAATATATGCGGAGTACTAGAAGTTGATCCTATTCTCTAGTAAGAAACGTTTTAAACGCATTAACAGTTTTATTGATGGAGTTATATTATCAAATGCCTATTCAATTTAGTCCCAATTCGTCCTTTCCACTTTGAATACATTTACTATTGACACACCCACGCACACAACGTATCGATATTTTTATGTTGGCTGGATATAGTAACGTAATTATTCGTAACAGTTTATCTAATCAAATCCAATGACTGCACACGAGAATTTTTTAATTACTTTAATCGACCGACACGTCATATCCGCTTCCGGTGGGATACACGACAGAGAGCTCGGCCTTGATAGCATTCTTGAAGAGTTACTCCTTACAGAAATCACATTTCATATAGCAATGTCCGTGTGTCAAATTACACAGATGTATCAATCTATTACATGTTTACTGTATATGTAAAACTCGTTTAACGGAGAGAGGCGAGACGTCGCGAGAGCAAAGACGTGGAAGGTGCAGTTTTCAAAGTGTAGATTTTATGTATACATAGGTATGTATAGACGCCGTTTAAATTAATCCGTTTCGCTGAAGAATAGATGTTTTTTTTTACCCGACCTGGTTGTTGAAAGTCGTAGACAGCTCCGTTATATCCGGTTAGTCGGGCTACAGAAAACAGAACTGTCTCCGATGTACATCTCGCTTAAGCAGATATAATCAATGATTCAAGGAAAAACCCGAAGCACGTGTATCCGTGAGATAAGCGAAAAGGAATCTCGTCTACGTGAGTTTACGTTTTTTTAACATTAACGAAACATACTTGGTTCGTTATTTTTTCATCAAGTGTCATTAATTTTTCATCAATTAGTCATTACGCTCACGGTGCTGAGCATATATGTCGCAACAATGTTTGGCTAAATTAAATGAAATGTCTTCTCGCGCATTATTTTTCAACAGCTGATTCTTTGCTAATCAATTGTCCTTTAGCGAAAATGATCATTTATCAAAGTTTTTCAATTTGTATTAGCATTGTACTATCTTCGTAAATGACGACAAGTCTAAAATTAAGATTCTATTAAGGTAAACTACGCTTGATATAAATGAACTGAAAAAGGTCAAATTTTTGTCGTTTAACCGACCAAAGTTTTAGCTTGCGAAAAAGCAAACACAATATCCCTTATAATTTTTAAAATTGCTTGCATTTTTACGGTCTGCAGGATATCCTGTATTCGCATATTTTGTTAAAATATGGAAATCGGAAACTGTCCTGTTCATACATTTGCATAATAGCAGTTCGTTATCGCGATGAGATTTCGTCGCGTGGAGTAGCAAAGAGAATCAGACGCGAAGGGAGTATCCACGTCCTTTCGATGGATAAAGAGAAACGTCAAAGCTTGCGCATACGCAATGCGAATACCCGTGTAACCTTCAATGGACTGCCTACCCATTCGCATCCGCTCGTAGGGATTGAGCTGTTCCATTGAGCAGCAACTTGGCTGCTTCCGCTTTCCGTTCATGCGTCTGTCTCCTCTTCTTTTTTCCCCCCCCTTTTCCCTCTTCCACCCCATGTTTTTTTCCTTTTCCCCTCTTACTGTTGAATACGAGTCGGTGCAGGCTCCGACGAGCCGATTCTCTCTCTCTCGACGAACGATTATTACACAAAGGGTCTAGAATTCGGTATTCATCCATGTCGCAAATTGCTATTAATGTGCTTATCGGGGGGAGATATTGATCGAGTCCCGGTTTTTCAATGAACTGTACTGCCGTTGCTGGTGGCAGTACAAGGGACAAGGCGATACGCGACCCAGAGCCGTCGACGGCGACCTACTTTGAGGCTGTGACGTTGAACGGTCCATTCACCTTGCAGCTCGTTCAGAAATCAAAGCACGTGCCGTCATTGGCTACTTATGAATACGCGGCGGGACAATTTCTGCAAAAAAAAAAACCATCTCGAATGTGTATGCACCGTGAGACATTCAACGTTTAACGTGTCTCTGCTCTGTTATTTTCTCGTTCGGCATTCGAAGTAAAGAAAGATAAAAATAAGACACAAATGTTTACGAGTACTTGGCGTTTATTAAATTATTCTGCTCGTACTGCTTTGTGTAAATGTCAATCTGTGGGTTGCTAAAGCTTTGATCCTTTCTCTTATATCGTTAGGAAAAGGCGACGGAGTGGTGAATTAGATTTTTGCCTCTTGAATAACTTTTTTCTAAAAAATACACTTAAAAAGTGAAATTTCTTTAACGCGCTGATGGACATTGATGTTATACATTATCTTGATTTAACCAAAGATTCCGAAGCAACCTTATTTTAAGGCTGATGACGTTGATCAAGTTATAGGTTTATTCCGATCCTAAAGTGGATTATCGAGATCTTTATAATTAGTCTTCTTGTTATAATTAGTATCTTGTACAAAGAAGCGCGAATGTATTACGTAATTTAAAGCGTATTTTTTAGAGCGAAGACTCTCTTTTCGTGAAAAGATTAGCATAGGGGATGAGGGAGCGAGGGGAGGGGTAGCCTGTCCCAGTAACCTAGTTTATCCCCGGGGGTTGAATAAACGGAGTTGAAGCTAGATGACGTCATTCTCGACCCCATTTCCGGTTTCCCGGTGCAACCAGTTATCCAGCTCTGTGTCCCGTTGACCCGAAATTTCTCATGAATTGAAGGACATTCGTTCACAACAAGTCGATCTGCCGTGCATGAATGAATTTTCCGCTTCAGCATCATCGTTACCTCGACACGAGAAAAAGAGGTCCCGTTTAAAATAGCGATTAACTGAATTACATATATCTCGTACGTAAAGCGGTGTCTTTTACAACAAACATTTATACAATTGTCTTCGTTAGGTGTTTTCGTTGTAACGCATCTAAAAGAGTTTGAACTGACTAGAGATAACGTACATGCTCGTAAATGAATAAGCTGTATTTAGCTTGCTGAAATATTTGCATCTTCTTCAGACATTTCTCAATCCAGCGAGATTGAAATTTAAATCTTTTAATCATGCCCGATATATGTATAGAAGAGAAAGTATTATGGCACACCCTATTTTTTTGTTTTTATTACTCTACAGTCTACATGATATTATTGCAATCTTGTTTCTATTTCCATAATAACGCTTCCATAACATCTTTGCAACGTTGCTGTAAGATTTTACAAATAACTGTATTTTACGGTTCAACAATTTTGTTTTCGTTCTAATCAACTTATAATTGCCCTGACCTTTGGATGTCAAGTCGACAATCGCTATGTCTTCACCACCATGCTTCAGTTTTACGTAATCGCTCGAGATTTGATAAGACATCAGTGTTAAAGGTGTAGGTTTACTTAATGTCGTCAACTTATAAATATCGGATGATGACGGCTGAGTTTCTCAGTGTTCTCGAATAAGACGACTCAAGCGGATACAAATCGTGTACGATGGAATATTTAAGTTTTAATTTGTCGAACAAGTCGCTTACTTTAAAGAAACGAGATGCTCTTCCTAAACCAGCGGCAAACGAGGTTCGAATTAAAGTCGCGTATTCCGGAATCTGTGGGACGGATCTCCATATTTTGGAAGTATGTTGCCATTGTAAAAATATATAATTTTTATTATCGTAATTGTAGAATGCAAAAAATTACACAGTTGAAAAATTTGTGTTTTTAACAGATATCACACGTTCCAAACGGTCGACACAAAGTTTTCTGTTAATTTAACATAATATAGATATGTTAAATGATCACACTAATACTCTGTTAATATTTTAACACAAAATAAATTCGAATCTTAAAATAATTTTAAATAAATTTTCTGTAAAATTAACTAATATTTTTAATGACAAAATAAATTTAGAAAAATGTAATTGTTACATTTTACAGATGTAAGTTTTAACAGATAAATCTTGTTACCAATAATATAGAACATGTGTATTGTGTAAGATTAACAAATTTCTTTTTAGTTATTTTAATAATTTTACAATTGAGGTCAAGCAACACAAGAGCAATATGTTAAATAAACACATGAATGTGTTAAACATTTAACACGAGAAATTTAACCGGCATTTTTTTTAACAAGAAAACACAAATTTTCCGACCGTGCGTAATAATTCTAAACAGTCACAGCGACATTTTACAAATGTGCATACTTAGTATATAATTTTTTTTCGATTAAATGTGAGCATCGCTTATTCGTATAAGATATGATTACTCGCGCGAGACATAAAAATATTTTAACACCATAAGGTACTAGAGTTACGGACAAAAATTATATAGAATCAAAGATTTTATTATTTAAATTACTCGAAAATTATTTGGAAATATTTAAAATTAATAGAGGAAACGTACACACGTTTCGAGTCGCAATCAGTAGCCGTTCGTTTCACTGGAGTCTGATAATCAGACTTTTATTTGAACTAACGTGATCCATGATAAAAGTTAAAACTTTGTTGATTGTTGATATCTAACACGCGAGTATACGTGTATACTCGCCGATATACGTATAGACTTTTCGATCTTAAAATAACATGTCTTATAGGGATCCTTTCCATGTAAAGAGGACGGACCTTTGACTCTTGGACACGAGTTTGTAGGTACTATCGATGAACTCGGATCAGAAGTGACTATTTTTAAAATCGGTCAACGTGTCGCTGTCGATCCCAACAGTGGATGCAACAAATGCGATCACTGTCACAATGCGAATTATCATTTTTGTAATCACGGTGGTATAAATAACACTATCGGAATTTTTAGAGATGGTGGATGGGCTACTCACGCAGTTGTCCCAGAAACACAGGTACTAAATACTCGACGATTCTAACGACGGATTCTTCGACCAATTTAGTTGTTTTTAGCTAAAATATTTAAGCACTAATAATTTCCATGGTATAAGAAATAACGAAGGAAATATTCGCCGATTAAATTTCAGAGAGTCGAGCCAATAGTAAAACTATTAATTAATTTCAAATAAAGTACATTTGATAAAATTTTTAATTTAAGAGCATAAAAACATGCGGTCAAGATTGAAATGTGACGTGAGTAATGATCTGGCTAGACATTTTTATTGAGAAAAAGTCAATGCTAGATTTTTTAACTCGAGGGGGAAACCGCTGACCAAAATGTTGTACACCAATGCCCACTAATGCCTAGTGGCATTACTTTATCTTATTTTATCTTTATAATGCCGCAAATCTGTACACCACAATGCCCCCTCGTTTTAATTATTCTCGCGTTGCGAGTACGTATCGTTCGCATGATATTATCGGTATTTACGATAGGTATACTTAATCCCGGATGAAATTGAAATGCACCAAGCAGTGCTGAGTGAACCGTTGTCGTGCATGGCTCACGGCTGGGACAAGATCAATCCTGTAAATATAGGAAGCAAGATTCTCGTGATGGGCGCTGGAATCATAGGTTTATTGTGGGCCTGCCTATTTCATCTGCACGGTTTCAGAAAAACTGTCACTATCAGTGAACCGCAACAAAAGCGTCAAAATCTTGCCTCCAATCTTGGTAATCTAAATAATATTGAAAAATCTGAGACAATCCCCCCTCCCCCTCTTTCTCTCTCTAATGGCGATGTATTTATATGTAAATAGGTCTCGATTATAAAGTTAAAAGTCCGACAGAATTGAAAGAGGAATTTGATTTAGCTGTGGATTGCAGCGGCAATGCTCCAGCCATGGAATTGGCCATGTCTTTGCTAGGTCACGGTGGTCGTTTATGCGTATTCGGTGTTGCTAATCCGAAAGCAAAACTATCGATTGAACCATTTCAGGTACGTGTCCCACCTACAGGCGAAAGTTATTAAGTTGCGATATTCTCTTACTAAAAATTGTCATTATGCAGATCTACAAAAAGGAGTTGAGCATTATAGGCGTGATTATAAATCCCTACTGTTTTCCTAAAGGGTTAGCTTTGGTGCAATCACTGTCTGAAAAGTATCTTGATTACAGTAAACTAGGAATCAAGATATTTTCTCTGTCTCAATATAAAGAAGCTCTCGATGCATTGAAGAAGGGAGACATAAGTAAGGCGGTTTTCAAGTTATAAAACAAAGATTCCG
>NW_011967194.1:663295-782991 GCF_000949405.1 Vollenhovia emeryi
CAACAAAGTTACAGGTAACACGAAGGAAAACAAGAAATTCTTTGTTTTTATAAAATTTTATTGCCTATTCCATAAATTTGGCTGAATATGTAAATGCATGGAGTTTTAAGTAATTAATAAAATGCGATATCGTAGTACAAAGGAATACTTGTATAAAACTTTGCTGATATTATACTATGGTATATCTGATAGTACACAATTGTTCACAACGTGTATAAATACTACGGTTATTATAAATATTACGAGTATCATGGCGTCGAGTTTCAAATACAAATTACAATATTAGCAAATATAAAATTGGAAACTTGTAAAGAGTATATAAAAACTGGCTGAGATTCTTTCCACTGAATTTCCAGCTTCCTACTTTCTGCTATCAGGTTATATAACATCTATGTGATACGCCGTGTTAAAAGAGATCGCGATTGTAAATGTGCAAGAAGTATAAATATGTGCTCGATAAAACGCATAAAGTGTTATATTACATACGTACATGTTATGCACGTGCACGTAATGTATCTTGTAATGTGTCCAAGTTGTACACATTTATAATTTTACTTCTAACATAAATTACATATGTTTTTTATATCACGAACAAGGCACTAACATCAACATTGTTTTCTTTGTTCATGACAAATTCCAAATTCTTTCATTAACGGGGTAGCTAGATAATTCTACAAATCCGTATTGTCGATTTGCAACTACTAAGTAAGATAATATTGAAATATGCTTTGCAACGTTATTACTTTTTTTCTTTACTTCTCTGTCATCTATCGAAGTCAAGGAGTTACGCTGTTTATATGCCGCGTTACATAACATCGTGTGTATCGTCATACATGTGTACTGAAATGTTAATTTGTATCTTTCCAACATTTTTATATCGTTGGTGTCTATGTAAGAGTACATGAATTACTTTTTCTAATCGTAATCAAAATGCCAATAAGTACGTTCCAACGGGACAAATTTAGAATCGTGTCATGCCCCCTTTCCTCAAATCATAGTGCACCCTTGTTTACGTTTAATATTATTTAAATTAAATTTAAAATTTCGATGTAAAAATTGAGCGACGTTATTACACATATTATACAAAGAAACAGGGGTTACACAAAATCAAAACTAACAACAAATATAACTCTAATATAAAGATTCAATTATAAAAAATGCATTTTTTAAAAACACAATATATCTCTCTATGTATGTATACATATCAAAAATTTAGTGTAAATATGAGTACCATAAAAAACCGAACGTATAACTAATGATATCTCTAATGATACAGACATTGATAGTATTGTCATTAATTTCTATCGACAACTGTACTGTAGTGACACGTCGTGTCACGATATGCGCGTTTCTCGCATTAACGATAAATTGGTCTGTTTGTAAATAACTATAAAAATAATTGCATGATACAAATATAAAAAGTAAATTAGTAAAACAGCAATTGAGGCCCTTACGGTTTAGGTCTTTTGGTCTTACAACGTTATCGTGAGAACAATAAAGCTGATGGTTGCGTAGTGCCATTTAAAGAAGTCGCATCGACTGGCCCCTGCCCATTGGAGGCCCGGGTAGTTAATATTTGGCGTTAAAATTTCTGCAAATATCAAATCTCTAGTTATAAAAGTTGATTAAAAACAAAAGTGTTCAGGTTTTAAGCATGTATTGGACGTACAATCTTAGACAAAAGTGCATGAAATTGGAAATACTTGAATATCCACTCTTAACGCATAGTAAATCTCACGTACCAGTAAATCTCACAATTTCACAAATTTTTAGCGACTTTGTACTATTTTGAAGATAGGTCCGATACATCCTTAAGTCAACGGTAGTAGTTACGAAATGGAGGAAAACTTATTTCCACGGCTTTTAAGAAGGTGGTGTACTCTTCATCGATAAGTGCCATTGATGAATACATCAGAGAATACAAAATGTCTGCCAAATTGTTAGAATTAAACCGGAAAATTTTTAAGTTACAATTCTATGGTACGAAGACGTAAAGCGCGGGTAATAATAGGACACGTACAAGTTTTAAAATTCTTGTGATAAAATTATTCGTTTTTATGTCGCACGAGAGCACCAGAAGCGAGCAAATTGCTTGCTTTAACCAAAACAAAGAATTGTTTATAACTCTTAAGTAATTTCTCCATGTTCATTAGGACTTTTTTCCCTCCATTTCGTGAGAACTATCTGGCCTTAAAATCCTCAACTTTTTTTACATACCGGAAAAACAAACATAAAAAAACCAATTCGATATCTACAAGTAATGTAATCAATATATATATATATATAAACTATCATTCCGTCCGAAATATGACTTACCTCATTAATATCGTAATTAATAAAAGAAGAACTACCAAGGGTCCAGAAGAAAGTGGAACTACGCCAGTTCCATAATGAGCTTCTCCACAAGCTGGCGGGCAAATAGGAATAATGGTTTCTGCACAAACAAAAGAGGGAACAAATCTAATACATGCTGGCTACGAAAATAAAAATGGACTGGCTAAAGAAAAAAAGATTAGGGGGATCGAAAGATAAGAAATTATACTGAAATATATAACGAAATACACATTGATATAAATTAAATATTGAAATGCATAGTTGAGATAACATGAAAATTTCATTATTATCATGCATATTCAACGTATCGATCAAAAGTTTGTGTCCACTAATTATTACACAACTAGATACCAACATTATCTACAGTTACATACAAAAATGCACGGATCTTTTCCATGTTGTTGCATTCTCTTACCGAAAAGCTCAACTTTGGTCTCAACAGTGCCAAGTTTGTTGGCTGCTTTACATACATATTTTCCATATTGTCGCTTTTCTATAGTAATAACTCGAATCGTTGTGTCAGTATATTCATCCGCGGTTGCAAAGTGCGATATGCTATAATGCTGATTATTTGACAAGACTACATCGTCTTTAAGCCATGTGATAGCTGGGGGTGGATATGCTTCTACGTGACACTCCAAATCCATATCGTATTGCAAAGCTTGTCCGAGTCGTGGCCTGGGAGCTGTGATGACCGGCGCGAATTCAACCTCCACGTTAATGTTACGCCTGGCACCACGCCCAACGCCATTCTCGGCGATGCAATAATACGTTCCGCGATCCTCTTTTTGTATGGAAGGTATTTTTAACACGTTACCACTGCAATTATATCGTGTAAAATATCGTTTGCCAAGTGCCACTTGATAATAACGATTGACTTTAGTTATCGTACCGATAGATCGAGCCTCCGGTCGGCAGAATAGCATTGTTTTCTCTACGCCATGATATCCTCGGTGGCGGAAAGCCATTGGCATAGCATTCCAAATAGATAGATTGCTGCTCGCTAGCTACCAGAGACTGGGTCGAGTTGTCGCTAATTACCGGTGGCCTACGGACTTGCAGCTCCACTTCCGCGCTTATGAGATTGTTTACAGTTATCTGTATTCTACATTGATATAGTCCAGCGTCCGTTTCTTGTATGTCTTTAACCTAAAATGTGAGATGCAAGATTAAGCCCACGTTATTAACAATGGTTTGAACAATGAATGTATCTCGGAGCAATAGAAACACCCCAATGAAATCTTACTTGTAAGACATAGGTGGTAGACGCTGTGTCATACTTGAGGGAAAATCTACTGTCTCTGATTATCAAGGCAGTGCCGGTAGAAAGTGCCACTTGCTCGTGTACGCTGTCCTTATTAACCTTTATCCACAAGACAGGATACTCCTGCGCGTACTGAACGGAGCACTGCAGTTCTACCGTTTCCCCGATATCCTTAATTTGTTCCTGCGATATGTAAGATATTGTCGGAGTACGTTGAGCCGCGACTGGAACAGCGTATAAATTTCTCATTCGTCACGGGCCAAGTAGCACAGTAAATACGGCGTTATCAGCGAAACAATCGTGTTTCATTGATGATCGCGTAATGCGCGGGCGAAATTTGCGTTCGATCCTTACCCGTGTGCAGCAACACGCATATCAAGGCTAGAATAGCACGCATTATGACACACCCAGCACGGTACTCGAGTCTCGATTCGGAGCGTTTAGCTTCTTGCTATGCGATAAACCTGCCGCTCTCGTTCTTGAATATAGAATCCCTTCTGCGTTCTCACTCAAATTTCAAACAAGCGTTCGACTGTCGCGAGATAATGCGATCGACGCGGAATGGAACGTAACGCGCACCAACTCGTCCACAGGCGCTATGCTGTGTAAAACGTCTGCTGACGGTACTGGGGCCCAGTTGTCTGTTGATCACGAGCGTTGCAAAAATGGCGAATGATGCTACGTCTTGAGTCAAGTGCGAGACGAAATCTTGTTTTATCACCAATTCGGATTTCTACCGCAATTGCCGATCCGCATAAATTGACTTTAAATCGCGAGTGGTAATTACGAAATCGTAATTAGTGGGTATAACGTTTTGCGAATAATCGGGATAAATTATTGACGCAACTCGACCATTCTCGCGATTGATTTGAACATTTGAAGTCTCGTACAAATTTAAGCATTGTACCTCGCGAGTACAATTCTTGGAAAAGAGAATTTCTCGTTTGATTTCTAGTTCTTTGCATTTCCATAGTTCCATAATTGTAATAAGTAGATTATTTCAATCCCGACAAACTTATCGACGTTTCATTTACTTATCAATAGAAACATCCTTTTCTGCTGATAATCCCAGATAGCACACATAGTTCTAGGAATATTCTTCTGGAGTGAGAATATTCTTAATTTCAGAATATTCCAATCAAATATTCTATAAATATCTATAAATTATTACAATTAGAAATCGTATATTCATAACAAAAAGAACGTTTTTAGAATATTCGTCGAGAATGTCTTTCGAATATTCGTTCAGAATAATTTTTGAATATTCTTCGAGTTTATGTATTGCACATTGTTTATTGTGTAATATACTTATCTTATGCAAAAGGCAGTAGGATCTGTGATCATACCATATATAACCGACACGCTATATTCGATAGATTATTCTATTCACATTCGAAAAAGATTTATAGTAGTGCCAGTCGAATGTTCCACGAACATAAGATAAATATATAAGAATGGCCAATGGAATATTTCAAATATTCTTGAAGAATATTCTTAAAATATTCATAGGAGTGTCTTGTGCTGTCTGGGATTAAACATTAAACATTCGGAAATATAAACTAGATACAAATATGTATAAATCAATAATGAAAAGAAGAAAGAATAACAGAAAGAAAAAGAAAACGTACGGAATATCGAGTAGAAAAATATTAATAACAATAAGCGAAAAAAGTTGACTACATATCGCACTAACGGTACGAACAAATTATTGATATATTTTATTAATGGTGAGATAGAACTCAATATTTGATTTCTGATTTTCTTATCATCGTCGACACATTGACACATTACACTGCCAAGGGGTCTGTTTTTTTTTTATAGCTGAACTGGCTGCACTATATAGTTCAGAGTTTATCTTTCTCCTTCTAATGTGGAGGGAAAAAGATACACTCGTGAACTAGTGCAGCCAGTTCAGCTATAAAGAACAGACCCAGTAACTCGCAGGGTGTTTTCGAAGGGAGTCGTGAAACGCGTGTCGAAATGAGAGTCACTCGTCAGTGTCATACACGGGAAAAACTGTTGAATTCAACAAAATAAAGTTGCTTGAATTAAACATTAATGTCACGGGCTGCCACAAACATAAATAATTCACTCAATTGTGTTTTCTATGGATTTAATTCTAAGCATTGAACTAAATATCCAGATTGTTAAGACAACAATTTGATATTTCTTATTTATTAATACTGATGTTGTTTCAACGATTTTATTTCAATTACACTGATCTTGTTGATGCAATATTATTCTTTTTTTTCCGTTTAGCTATTCCGTTGTAAGGATATTAAATCAGACTGTAAAATAACACTGTGATCCTCCCCTCTATCGAGCCTCACTCCCTATGGCCAATATATTATTAAAAACTCCTACCTACATATTTAAATTTTTAATTTTAATCTACGAGCAAGCATCTCAGATAATCGCTTTTGATCTCAGATTTTCGCTCATAGACTCTTGACTAAAGTTCTTTGTAGGGAGGAATTAACAAGATCTTTGTTCGTACCTCGTTGTACAGTTCCAATGCCGATGCAGAATAGCGAGACAGAAAAGCGATATAGATTCGCTGAAGCAAGCGTCAATCCGACGACTGAAATGCAATAAATTTCTAATAGGCAAAGAGATATTCCAATGTGAAGGACTTGATTAACCTTCGGTTTATTAACGTTTGCGCGCGACAAAACTGCGAACGTGGGTACCTATAGGTCATGCGGGTTGCGCTGCTATTCTATCTGTGGCCCGCGAAGCCGACGCGAGGCTTCAAGTTCAAGCTCAAAGGAGGAGTCGATGATGAGTTTAAATGCGACATATGTAACACACATGTTGTGTCCGTCGGGTAACCATAGCAATTCCGAAAGCCCTCGACATTCCACCGCTCGACTCGGCCGTTTCCACCCCCCCGCGACGCGGCGGGTGAAATCTTCGCCCCTAAAGGCGAAGGTAATGCACACGTATACCCTCGTGGGCGACCACGTAGATAAGGGACACTGACGGGGCGATATATAAGTATCCTGTTGTCCTCTGTGGTCAGTATATCTGATACTACCGTCGCGAAAGAACGATTCGATCGAAGACGATTCGTCCACACGAGCTCGTTCTCCAACAATTCTCCAGAAAAGAAAGGGAAAATATCTGACGGACGCGCGCGTAAATTTCACCCCGCCTCCTTTCGTTTCGTTTCCTAGCTGCTGGAGATCGTTGACCCAGCTAGGACCTAGCTAGGACCTAGCCGCCCGTCACGACCGGAGACGGTTTAAAGGGCAAACATTAAATGAACTTTTAACAGTATTTTATTCACAACGTTTGAAACATATTGTTAAAACTCGAAGAGACCAAGCTGAAGGAATGAAGGCAAATAAGCGGATGGCAACGATCCAAATGTAAATCCGAAAAGTAGCAAGTGCGCTCGATGCCATCCGATCATGTTTCGCTCCGTAAAAACATCCTCGAGGACCAAATGGACGAGGCTTCTTCGAAGTGTCTTCTCTCGTACCTCCGTAAGGGCATCTCGAGGGCATCACCGCGTTTCTTCGAGCGAGATTGATTCGCGCTCCATTTATAATTAAGCGACTGTTCAACCGATACGACGAGGCCGCCGCCGCGACTATCCAAGCTATCGACACTGGTCGATGCTCGTTTTCTCGCGATTAACTATCCAGATGCGATGAAGAAAGCTCGCCGGTAGTGTCTGGTAGCGTTTTCCGACGGAAATCTAAACGGCGTCACAGAAACGAATCAAACTCCGTTCCAAGATGATCCCGTTGGAAAATGAAGAACGCTTCTCGACCGATCGCGTGCACGAATAATCGCGGAATTGGAACAATTACCGCGAGAAAAGTCGTCGTTTTCGATAAGAGGGAAAATGTTATCGGGCCGATCGACGCTCCGAACACTGTCCATTGAAAGTCTTCCGGTCTTGGCGAACGTACCTTAAGAGAAACACGAAGAGATCAGCATGGACGATAAGCTGCAAGTAGACGATGACAGCCAGGTATACTTAGCACCGTTCGAAAACTCGGTTTTGCATCCCGTGCATGTGAGAATATTTCTCATTGTGAGTTATCGTTTAGTAATATACATACATGTATAAATATGCAAAGTACTACATCGCCCAAGTGTAGCACGAGCACATGTATGTATTATATATAGAGAAGGTGAAATGAGTAATAACACGAAACATTTACGTGTTTACGTGTTCGCGCTTGGAATATCTAAGTGATCCATCTGAACGGAGAGGATGCACGTATCTTGATAATACATCTAAACAGCTCGGATCGATATCTGCATCTGTCATCTCATCAGGGGGCTGTAAGGCCTAAAGTATTCATTATCTCGAATCTACGTGTACATTCGAGTCTAATTACCGTTGTAATAATCGACGTAATACGCTATTTCCAGTTTTACTGCGTAGCACATTAGCAACAAGTCATGTTGATTTTTTATGTTTGAAGGCGATTAAGATATCGATCCTCTGACCATTTTATTCTTGGCGAGCTCATTTCTGTCTCTCGCTCGCATCGTCACCGATCCCGTTGTAAGATTAGAACTCTGACGATGACTTTTCGTGACGCTTTTTTTTTTACAACCGAGGATACGAACGTAGGACGCACGAGCTAGCGGAGGTAATGATCCACCTGGGAAAGCTTTATTTGAATAATTTCAGCAAAACCACATTCGAAGGCCCGGCAGCTGGGGCTTTCTTCACCCCGACGATAATAGTCCAGTCGAGCATCAATTCATCGACGAGAAATCGAGCGGCTCCGGAAACACCTCTCGCGCGTCCTCGGCCAAGTCGACCAAGACCTACAATGCGAGATCTCCGGAATTGACCTCGTGCGTCTACCCGAATAGAGACATCATTTGCGAGCCCGATAGAAATGGCTCGCTGCCCGGCGAAACGCCGGCGAGTGTCAAGCGAAAACTGTCGAGAGCCAGCGTATATCCATCCGGAACGAATCTGATCGCGCAGGATGCCTTCGGTAAGAATTAATTCAGTGCTTAAGGGGATCCTAAAGCCGCTGGCGAGCTCGATCAGTGTCGACAAGATAGGAGACGGAATTAAAAACGTCAATTATCGACATTTGAGATATCACAATGTTCACGATATGCTTCACCTAGCACCTCGTATGGTACTTAAATTACGGAATTTATTAAGCATATGTCGGCTTAACGCGACACGATCTACGCGACATATATAAAGAATAAAACGAGTCGCTCGTGGAAACCCCCGGTTGTCTATAACAGCAATAAAGCTATGTCAGTAAACCTCGATCGATATGCGTGTACGAATGTCAGCGTGTCACGAATATCGGATATTAATAATGCAGCGTTTGACTCGGCTCTAGCATTATCACCGTACGAATGCGCGCTCTAACTTCCTGGTTACTAACTTTTTGCCCTTTTTCGTAATAGCGTCCTACTTTTGCGAAACTATGCCGCGAAATTACAGGTAATATTGCAAGAATGCTTTCAAGGTAAAAGAACTCGCGCCAATGGCAAGAAAGTTTACATTACGCTGTTATTAATTCGCTGTAATTTACCAAGTACAAGAAACTTATATACGGTCGCGAAATGATGAGACTGCAAACACGTGCTGAAGATTATGGTAAATCTGTTTTGTTCTGTTAAACCGGACAAGGTCCCAAACTCACGGCACCCACCTCTCCGGAAATCAACCCCTCGTTACCGGATACGCCGGTTTCTCTGGATTTCGTCGAAAACGCCGGGGACTCGTTACCGCAGAAAGAAACGGGAATCGATCCCGAAGTACTTTACTTTCGGTAAGTAGTTATGGCTAGCGCGATATGTCACGAGTTATTTTTGTTTCCCCTCATTTAGGCTTTAGACAATCAAGTGCGCGTGTAGATATACATAGAAGGACATAAGCACTCGTTTCTATTATTACGAGCTTAATACAATTATCTAGACTAGAACGTTAGCCATTGTCTTATCATTTTTTTATCGTTACTTGAACATGCGCGAGGGAAAGACCAACTCGGGGAAAGAAAATGCAGAGGGTCGTTTATTTCGAGGGTGCTTTATTTCTAGAAATTGCTCTACATAGATCATCCATATACGAGACGGAACATTATTATCAAATTGGCTCATCTTTCGAAAGGATTTTTCTTAATGTTTCACGATTAATTATTAATCGATTCGATTTAATTTTAGCGACGGCCATCGGAGAATCGATATGGTATTAGTCTACCAAGAAGAGAACGAAGGAGTCATGACCGAGTTAGAAGCTCGTCGGCGAGAGCAGAGACGGGTATTTCAACAAAATCTTGTGAAAGAAGGTCTACAACTCGAGCTCGAGCCGAAAGAGAACTCGTTTGACGGGAAAACGTATTTCTTAAAGTTACATATACCTTGGAAAATCAAAGTGCAATATGCCGAAGTAATGAGTCTGAAACTACCTACAAAGAGATTCAAAACGTTCCCTATGAAAACCTGGGTACGTCCTGTTTTTTTTTCAATCACTTACGCGCTAGGCACGTTCCAGGCGTCGCATTACTTGCTCGTAGAGGAAGCTTTGTTTTCGTGAAGAAAATTGTGTTCGAGTACCGCCGGTATTAGCATTATCCAAGATACGAAAACCACTACGCGGAAAAAAATGCTGTTGAATTAAATAAATGGAGTTACTTGAATTAAATGTTAACGCTACGGACTGCCACAAACACGAATAAACCTTAACACCTTAAACTTGCCCAGATGATGAGGAACCCAGCGAGAAATGACTCGTCGATCGATGTCGATTCCACATCGATCGATAAATCATTTCTCACTGGAGAAGCAATGTGCAGATTTCAAACTTGCACCTTTCAGTTTATTTCTATTATTTTGTATCATCGTAAAATGATGCGACTGACATCCAAATTTTAAAAACAGAATGAAGACGGTGCCAAAGAAGTATCGAAATTCTGGGCGCGATGGGCGCGGTGGGCCGAGTGGATACGTAAAATTCATACTTGGGATACATCGAAATATCCCGAGGAACCGCATTTTTATGACTACATAGATTCCGGCGATCGCGAGGAGAGGTATTTAAGTAACGCGAAATTATTATTGAGATAGTTATCGTCGAGCTTGATTATCAAATTTCATGTTTGACAGATTTATCGTGAAGGAAAGGGACAACGCTTATACGCCCGCCCAGAGATCGTTAATAGTGATGCAGATACTATTGCGAGCGAGATATGACGAGAACCACGAGAAATCTGGTATTCGTAGGCTTTTAGCGGACGGAACGTATATCGATTGTTTTCCTTTGCACGAGGGTCCTTATAATAAACCTATGCGCAACGGAGAGGTTCTCGATAGATACCTGTTGTACTTGATATGGGCGAGACCCGCGCAATGGTAATAAAAGAAAAAAACTGGTACGTTGAGTACTCGAAAATTGCATAACATTTGACATTTTTTCTGTATATCTTTAGGTATAAAAAACAGCCGTTGTGGTTAATACGACGATATTTTGGCGAGAAAGTCGCTCTTTACTTCGCGTGGTTAGGATTTTACACGAAATGCTTATATGCACCAGCAGTGGTAGGACTTTTATGCTTCGTTTACGGCCTTGGAAGCATGGACGGTGAAGATAATATTCCCAGCAAAGAAATATGTGATTCTAATATAGCTGGTAAATATTTTGCATTTTTTTTTGTAACTTGCAAAGTGTGCATAAATGTCTCGCACGGTTTACAAATCATTCTGCAATGTCCGCAATATTTTAAATTTTATGTAACGCTATATTTCAGGAAATATCACCCTGTGTCCTCTTTGTGATAAAGCATGTACTTATCAAATACTCGGCGATTCCTGTATATTCTCGAAATTGACTTACTTATTCGACAATCCCGCGACTGTCTTCTTCGCTATTTTTATGTCTTTCTGGGGTAAGATTGAGCAAGGGTTAAATACTTTCTTCCACGTGCATCTCGACGGGTTTTAACATGTTCCTCTTAACTTGTTCGACTCTGATATAATAGCTACTACGTTTCTCGAGCTATGGAAACGACGACAAGCCGTGCTCGTTTGGGAATGGGATCTTCAAAACGCTCAATACGACGAAGAGCCCAGACCTGAATTCGAGACGTCCGTTAAAACGTTCCGAATAAATCCCGTGACGAAGGAGAAAGAACCGTATTTACCCGCGTGGTCTAAAGCTCTTCGAGGTTTGGCTACTGGCTCAATGGTATTTTTTATGGTAATTATATCAGGCATTTCCATTTTTCTCTACAAAGCAATATCTCTTGACGAATTTTTATCGTCATTACTTTTTCGCAGATATGCGTAGTCCTTGGGGCAGTTTTAGGAACGATCGTGTATCGCATTTCGTTAGTCGCAGTCTTTTACGGTGGAGGTGGTGGCTTTTTAAAAAGACACGCCAAAATATTCACTTCCATGACCGCCGCCCTCATTAACTTGATAATAATAATGATACTTACGCGAATATATCATCGATTGGCTCGTTGGATGGTCAATATGGAAAATCCGAGAACGCAGACGGAATACGAAGCCAGTTATACATTTAAAATCTTTTTATTCGAGTTCGTCAACTTTTACTCTTCTTTGATTTACATCGCCTTTTTTAAAGTATATATAATATTAATACATTACAACATTAACAAGCGCCACGGACACTGTTTAAGCTTCATGTTCATTTATTTTAGGGGAGATTTTTCGTCCATCCTGGCGATGCAGATGCGAGAGCCTCGGAATTTTATCGCATTAAAACGGACGTATGCGATCCCGCTGGCTGCCTTTCGGAAGTCTGCATTCAACTTGCAATTATAATGGTCGGTAAACAATGCTTTAACAATTTTGTCGAAATATTATCACCGAAACTGTGGAACTGGTGGCGCAAAAGAACGCAAGTCGCAGCGACAAAAAACCATGATAGAACGTATACCTGTTGGGAGAAAGATTATCAGCTTCAAGACCCAGGAAGACTAGCTTTATTCGACGAGTATTTAGAGATGAGTGAGTCTCACACTAGACGCAGCCGTTCTACGGAGGAACATCTTTTTACAGACTTTTTTTTCTTCTTGTTTATAGTTCTGCAGTATGGATTTGTAACATTATTCGTAGCAGCCTTTCCACTGGCGCCTCTATTCGCTCTATTGAACAATATCGCCGAGATAAGATTAGACGCGTACAAAATGGTCAAGGAGGCACGAAGACCGTTGGCCGAGCGGGTAGAAGATATTGGCGCTTGGTTTGGCATTCTTAGGGGTGTAACTTACGTAGCGGTAGTGTCCAATGTACGTACGCACATAGAAACAAATTGGTCGAGCCGCGCTCTCTGTTACAAAATATACGCATATCTATTTCAGGCTTTTGTTATCGCGTACACATCCGATTTTATCCCACGAAGCGTGTACGCGTTCGTTTATTCGCCCACTGAAGATTTGGTGGGTTACATCGATAGCTCCCTGTCAGAATTCAGTACTTCCGATTATCGCGACGATATGAAGAGCGATGTAGAGGCCGAACATCCAGAGACGTGTCAGTACAGAGGCTATAGAAACGGCCCAGATCACCACGATGATCCTTATGGACTCAGTCCGCAGTACTGGCACGTTTTCGCCGCGCGTCTAGCTTTCGTCGTTGTCTTCGAGCACGTTGTAAGTAGACAACTCGTTCTTTTACCAATGGGCCGATAAAATTCGTCGTTTCGTTAGAGGGAAAACGGGTTTTTACAGGTTTTCGCACTTACCGGTATTATGAGCTACGTAATACCGGCTGTACCGCATTCTTTGACAACTCAGATGCAACGCGAACGACTGATCGCTCAGGAAGAAAAGTACGAAAAGGAAATAAGAGGGAAAGAAGATGAAGACGATTTACTTTCGGTTTTGAGAGAGGCCGGAAGCATCGGTAGAGGAAGCTGGGCTAGACGATTCAGCAAGTTGAGCGACGTTCTAGATACTCACGCTGATATTAGGCATAGTAAACGCAGTGATAGCTCAGTATGGGAAGTCCCTTAAAACCAAGCGTTATCTCTCTGTCTTATACATTCCTCTCATAAAACTCGAAATCGTGAAGGTACAAAAAAAAAGAAAGCCAAATCTTGTCTATTTTCTATCCTCATTGCATCATTTCCAAATAATTTATAAATCCAAAATTCCGTAATAGTACACTTAACGCTTTTCAACATTCTCGCCCCTATTACCAAGTGCACTGTAAAAAACGCAGATGTAAGGTAAGAGTTACAAATCTATTGTTACACAATATACTTTTTTATTTTACATAATGCCATATTTTTTTCCTAGAAATTATTACAATCTATTATGTATATATATATAGAATATATTTATAATAATATACATGTATTTTCTCCCCCTCTCTCTCCCTCTCCCTCCGTGTATATATATATATATGTATATATTCCATGTACGCGCTTTTCTTGATATTGATTCAATATATATATATGTATACATGTTTGTATATGTATATATATGTATTCATCTCGATACACACGTCACTTGTTCTTACGTCTATTACTTAAAAATCTAAGTGTCTAATTACATTAATATATTTTTTATGGATACTATATCACAGTTGTGTTTGAAGGAGAGACGGGGATTTAACGGAAGGAAGCCATTCAGGTAACTGATAATGAGCATAGTCTATTCAGTAAGATTATAAAATGGGTGAACACCAAGTATTGCTATTTCAAAATAACAAACTTTAAAATTTATCGAAATTATCAAAATTATCAAGTCGCCACTGAATATTTTTGATATTTTCACATTTAATGGTTTAATGAATACTTGTGTGGAATCATTCATTAATTTATTAGATATTTTTTACAATTTGTGCGGCAAGGAAGATTGCAGCTTTATTTAACTTACTGAATGGACTAAGCTGCGTCTGAAAGTGTTTTTTGTCAACAAGGTAAAAAAATAGAACTGTGAGAAAGGTAACATTTAACTAGGTCCCGGAGGATGGTTGAAAGTAAAATGGTTGGGAGGAGGTGGAGTGCGTGACAGTACAGGTTTTGGTGGTAACCTTGGTGTCACTGATCCTGAAACGCAACGGTACAAAAATAAGTATTCGTTATATATTAACACATATGAACGTGCAAACGACATATCTCACCGTTAGGTTGTGGTGGCGGTGGCGGTTGCGATTGCGGTTGCGTTGGTGGAAGTTTTGTGGGGCTGGGGCTATTGAAAGACGTATGTCTCCGTGGATGAGTACAGCATGTATTTTCTAACGTGGAATTTCGACGCGCCAATAATGTTGAATTACTTGCGTTTAGCGTCGCTGGAACTCGTGGTGGTAACGGCGGTGGTGAGATATCATCTCTCGGAGGAAGAATTGGTGCGTTTGGACCTTGTTTTGCCTAAATTTGTACAAAACAAAGTTCTTATTTTCTCAAAGAAAATCATACACAATAATTATTGTTTTTTTTGTATGAACCTTAATGCAAAGGTATTCCTACTCTAATGTAATACAGAAATGTAAGCTCGATGCCATCTGTCAAAAACCTTAATATTATTCAACATAACGAGCAATAATAAAATTAATAAGCATCGATATTAAATGAAATAAAAATAATTACTTGAATGAAAAATAACATTTTCCTTAATGTAAATTTCAATTCGCAATATTTTCAAATTTTGCTCCATAAAAATATTTCGGTATTGAATTAGAGCAATACAATTAGAAAAAGCTAAATGAATCTGAGTTAATCTTAGAATCTCACCTGTGGTGATTCGCTACATGAATTTTCTCGTCGTTTAGGTCTAGGTGGTAGAGGTGGTGGAAGTTGACCAGCAGATGTATCATTGGGAGACGACGGTGTTGGTATTGCGCTGGGACTTCCACCTGGGATCGGTAAAACACATTATAGCATTTATCATATTTGTAGCGGTGGTATTAAAAATAAAGTGATTACTTTGATGATGCACAGTAAAGAAAGATTGTCCAGGAGATTGAGGGCTGTTACTCGACGAAGGAATCGAAATTGCCGACATGCTGGGTGGACTAGGTGATGCTGGAAGTGGCGTAGGTGCTACGGGAAAATAATAAGAGTTATATATTTTTAATTATTGCTAATACATGATTTAAACACGTGATGCTTACTGAATACAGGCATAAAACCGCTATGGTCCCCTGTTTGTGAAGTCATTTGTATTCCATGTGGAGGTGTTTCCGGTAATTCGTGGGGCGTTATGTCTGCTGGAGAATCGTGTAATTTGGCCGCTACCATTTGTAACGGAGCTGGTAATTTTCCACTTCTAGCTTTAATTCCTGGCGATTTTAAGTTCAACTCTGGCCATTTACGCGACTGTTGCAAAAAATTTTGTAAAATGTACACATGTACAAAACAATAGTTTTTATACATCGTATCAAGTAACACTTACGAATCGTGGAGGTTGCCGGCATCCTCTTGGCTCGATTTCTAAACTTTTATTATACAAAAAATTGCTTATATCCGCATCTTTCATATTGGGATCAAAAGGACATAGGTTTTCAAGAAATTGTCTTATTCTAGACTCTCCTAAAAGACAATAGGGTTGATTTTGATACTGCTGTATTTCACCAGTTATTTCTGCCACTTTTCGACGTTTGTTAAAATTAATAAGCTCCGGACTTCCCGGTAAGTAATCCGGATTTCCTTCTTCAATATGCAGAATGTTAGTCAAGTACATACCTAAGAATGGAAAAAAGAATTTAAATTTCCGTAGTAATAAAGGATTGAAGAATTTGTAATACTTACCAAAGAATGGTACGCAAGGTGGATTGATAGATCGTAATTTTTCTTGATACTTCCGAAAATGATCGTTGTTGAGCTCTCGTGCTTCTTCCAGCGCTTTTTCTAATCGTGCTGGCAATTGCTGTACAAATAATCGTGTAACAAAATAGTTTATACAAGAATACAGGTATTTAAATTCTTATTATATATATATATAAAATGTGCGCGTACCTGAAATGTAAATTTTAATCTAAAAACCGCAGCTGATCCCATAGCACTGATAATGGCAAGAACGCCATTAAAATTATTGAGATCTTGCAGCACTATCATTATTTCAATTGCACGTGATATAATTGCTAGTCTCTCGTCGAAATTTTCAGCTTCTACTATTGTCTTTTCTAACCATCTTGTGAACTATCAAACCACAATAAAGATCGAATTAGCATCACATAGTGACGTAAAATAACGGGAATTTTATATTACGACTTTAAATAAAAACTTACATTTGTTGTATGCTTAATCATTTTCAGCAAATTTGGTGAGGTTTTTTCCTTATCCTTTTTGGTCCATACAGACCCGACTAACTCGGAAGGCTTTACTGTTCTATACAGATCGAACTCCAATAGTGTTAATTGTCTTGCTAATTCGATAGGATGTAACTGTAATTGATAAGTTATTTCAGTATACTTTGGTAACGAATTTAGCTTTGGTATCGTCTTAAATACATAAAGGTAATAGAGAAATCAAGGGAGAAGTCATTTGTATACCGTAAGTATTCCATATTCGTCCTCAGGAACTTTAAGGTGCCACTCAATCGGTGGAGGAGATCGTTCAAAGCTAAATGTGATAGGTCGTTGTTCCGACGGCTCGCATTTTCTTTGCACAATTTTTATCACCGAATCAACCCACTTCCGCATAGATTTACCGCTAACTGTATCCAAAAACACTTGCAATCTTTCCAAAAGATTTCTATCACGTTCGAAATCGTAAAAATGATGATCCACCTAAAAACATTCATGTAAGAAAATAGAACTTTGAATAATAGTACACTACTATGGGCAGAAAAAGCGCAATACCCATAAAGATACAAGTGACACAATCTCGTACCATCCAAGGGGATGTGCAAGTGATGATAGTGATGAATAGGACCCGGATGTTCGGGCGATTTCTCGGCTCGCGCGCGGAGCACGCGCGGAGCGTGCATCTGACTCACTCGCACACAGCGGTGTGCTCCGCGCGCGAGCCGAGAAATCGCCCGAACATCCGGGCCCTAGTAATGAATAGAAAAAATAATACCAAAGCAGGTGATAAAGAAAGCATGTTTGTCATACAATAGTAGATGTCGAGTCGATAAGTGCAATATCAACAATTAGACGTATTTAAACGAGGCCGTACAGTCACACGAGTGGCTATTTGCCAAACTGATGATCCGGCCTTATTCATGTTCGCTGTACCACCTTGTTCAAATGAATTCAACTTGGAACAGTACTCGCTGTCCACGTCCTGACTTACTGTGTGGTCACACACACGATAATCTATCGCTATCACTGCCTGTTCTTGCGGTCTTTTATCTACAATGGTATGACAACTAATGTTCTCTATATATATGCTTCGATGACGTCTTTCATATTAGTCATTATTATCACTTGCACACTCCCGTGAGTAGCATTTATGGGCACAAGTTTTTGTCACTTGGCCATTTCTTTACGAGTGTTGTATTCTTTCCGGTCAGCGGTGTATTTGAATCTATAAGCAAAAATTGTAAAAAAATGTTACTAACCCAGTGTCTTAAAACGTTTAAAACTCTAAACTGCACCGGTTGACAAAATTCTTTCCTATATCTTTTCCAATCTTCTCTAGCTATCTTGCATACGGAAGGATTTTCTTCTTCACCATATACTAACGAAGGATCTGGTATATCGAATCTTTCTATTAGCAATGTCAATAATTCTTGAGGTGAGCAAAAACTCCTATAAAATATAAGTTGTTAAAAAATAATTTATATATATCCTATGAGTGAGATGTGAGTACAATGTTCTACCATTACTTGCCTGTAAGTAGTAAGGAATGTTCTTACAAAAGCTGGATCAGCATATATGTGATAAGTTAATCTCTCTACCAACTTTACCAAAGTTGCGCCCTTAATCAAGGGAACGCCGCCATTTTCCCTGGCCTCCAAAACAATATTTTCCAGACTATCTTGTTCAGCAAATTTATACAAGTGAGGGGGAGGTAGCCTCAATGGATGCTTTCTTTCCTCGTCCAAGAGGATACTATCTAAAGTTCTTTCTAACATACTTTTTGTATTCAACATCACTAAATCCGCCATCCAATTATTCTTGTCTTCGACAGATTTGGCAACGAGAATAACATTAGGGTGGTCCCTTGGTGCAATTTCAAAAGCATTTTTTAATTCTATAAGAGAAATTTTAATTAGTAAAATCACAAATGTAACACAAATAGCAAAGCTATGTATGCGTTTTACCTTCAGTATCTTCTCTATCAATAATATCAACTTTTCTAATAAAAAGTCTTTCTTTCAGTCGGAGTTCACCTTGATGAGTCGAATGTCCACCTACTCCGACTGCAACGATACCTGCTGCGACAGTAACACTGACTCTTTTACTACCAGTTGGTTTACACAATACTAATAAACCATCGAATAACAAGGCTTTTCTTTCCGTTAATCTTCGTCCATTACTAGCCACCTTTTTCAATGTGTCCTCTGTGTACAAATATCATATAACGATATAAAACTATCAACCATTTAAAAAAATGGTTCAATGTCGAAAGGTAAGATATTTTTTTCATCACCTCTAATAAATTCATTGCAACACTGCCCGATATCTTTTTGATCCCAACCGTCGACAGTCTTTTGTAGTTCATTAGTTTTCTCTAATGCCGCCTGTCTTCTTGCTCTGCTCTGCATTCGCAAGCCCGTATCTTTTTTCGGAAGAATTGCTACAGATTGCATTAATTCCATTTGTAATGGTCTTAACAAACCTTGCACTTGTTCTAGAGTTTCACCATCTTCTGTATTAGGCGTGCGCTTGTGTAAAACCTAAGATATTGAAATATGGAAAAAGATTGTTGTAAAAAAATTTCGTACATACGCGTAACAAGTAGTACGCATAAACCGTTACCTTTATGTAATCAAAATACAGGAAGCAATGCCATATAGGTTGCAGTAAAAGTTTTGGTAAATAATATTTAACAGCCTCCTTAAAACCATGGCCTGCTGCCCGCAAAGCCGTACTAGCTTCCGGTCTTGATAATAAATTTGTTAAAACCTCCCGGCAAGCTGGACTATTAATGTCTTTCGCATATCTAACAATATAATGTAATTAGTAGAAATTTTACATGCGCATACTGTTGCACAATACAGTACATACTTTATGTAAACGTCAAATTCTGCTGCCTCCGCTAATTCTTCAAAACACGAACCAACTGTAAGCGTTTGCTTCTCTTCCATAATTTCCATTATATCTTCTAAACTGCCAAGTAACGTCATAGTAACTTCATAAATATCTGTAATATTACTGAAAAGCGTCTCAACTTCGCTCTTATCTTGCGCTAACTTGGCAATTTCTTCGCGAAATACCTAGTAATGGAAATTAATGTTTTAACCAATCTCGATAAAATTTTAATATTCTCTAACAGCACCTACGATTACCTTGATAATCATATGTAAGTCACGGATGTAATGTCGTTCATCGTGAATGAGATCTCGAACAGACTCTTCATAAGTCTGCGAAACAACTGCACCCAAGCTACTTTGCGGACCCTCTGTACAATCATCTTGATAAAACATGTCCATCAGTACCTATTGATAAATTACAAATAATTATTTTCAATATTTTTATATTCTTGAACATCAAAGGAAGAAATAACAAATGAAATATTTAATAGTTGGAATGTTTATCATAATTTTGTATCCATAACAAAACTAACCACCGCAATAGCATGCAACACATAAGTGATGGACAAAAACGATTGTTACAATTTTCCTACAACATTCGTATGTGTTAAAATGTTATGTATGTTCATGTATTATTAAATGCATGTTACGGTATAATTAGCATAAATGAAGTAAATAGTCATTATCGTATACATGTGTTATCAATTTATGTGTTATATTATTCTCTATATATAAAAGAGATAAAAACACATACTTTGCACATAAAGAGACTCATGCAATTGGAACAAATTATATATACTCTTGCGGTTAGCTATAAAAAAAAGTGGGAAACATGAAAAAGTTGGAGAGTTACTGACATTTAATTTGCTGTGACATTACATTCAATGCTGATATTAAAACGTAACTACTCTGCATGTGTTGCATTAAGAAATACATTAGCAAGCAATTCTTTAAATAAGCAGTGAGTTATATATTTTTAAAGAAGTAATAAGAGAGAAAAAATAACATATTTATGCAATAAACAATTGGAATAACTAGATCGTTGAGATGAAGCATTTATCCAGAACTTTTATATTAAAAAAAAACTTTTTAAGGTTTGTTCTAAAACATATTTCTTCTAATTTCAAAATCGTAAGATAAACTTTATTTATATTTATAAAGTAAATATGGTTAAAACATCTTTTTGCAATTAAAGTATTATAAAAGTTTATTATATATTTTCTTTCCTAGTTGAATTAGATATTTTGTAATTCCGATATTATAATTTAACTATATATATATTTCGCTCATGTAAATAATACTGCAATATTAATTTGATAATAACTTGTTGTATAAAACGAAAACTGCAACACATTATCTAGTTAACTTTTTATAAATTTTGATATAATAGGAAACAATAATAAGTTTTTAAGCTAAGGAATAATAATAGAAAAATAAAAAAGATAGAGGTAAGATTAAATGTGACTTTTCTAAAAACGATATAAAGATGACAAAAAAATATTGTGAAACCTTGAATCTTTTCTGTGCAACCACGAGTACGTACCACCTAAAACAGCATAAGCGAAGAATGAACATGGTTGTAGTTATATTGTTAGTGGAAAGCATGTAACCAAGCATAGAATATATGCAGCCACAATTAGCCTAGTGTAGCAAATTCTGAAATTTGTTAGTGTACCTATTGCTAGTAGTAGATGCTTTAAATTGCAGATTGTGGAGAGAATTTGTACAATTTCCATCTTTTTTTGACCAAGCCAATACAAACTATCATATAGTTGTGATGCATTTTCGAATAAATTAGACAAATGATGTAAAAAGTAACTTGAATCTAAAAACGCGACATAAAGCAAGCTATTACTAGCAAAATATCATATTTCTCTACTGCATCTACTGTCTATTTAATGCAATGTAATACCACTCGTTTTAATCATATTTCCTCTATACAAGCTTCGTAAGCTATAGACCGTCATCTAAATATTTTACAAGACTGATTTACAATATTAAGTAACACTTGCAACAGATATATCTACATATATATTACATACATATGTATTAATATTTATCATTTAAATATGCATATATGTGTATATATATATATACTTAGATCAGTCTTAAAATGTAAATGGTAAAACAGAGTGTATGTTGGTTAAGGTGCAGTACAGAAAAACAAGAATCGTACGTTTCTACAGTGTCTTACCATATCTGCGTACATCGCGACCCTTATGTCTTCGCACGAAATCTCTACGTGACGAATATTCTTGACATAATTTCCAGCTAGCTGAAAAGAAAGTAAGCTTCAATATTTCCAGATAATTCTTTTGAAACAGAAACGAGCCAAGTTTTGCGAGAAGAATTTAACGTTTCGTACAGTACCAACCTTTAAAATATCAGCAGAAATATATTCCAAAACGCCGACTACAAACAGGCTAACTTGCGAGTCAATTTTGTGCTGTAATACTTCCTATTGAAGGAATAGAACAAGTATCATAGTTAGACAGTTTCGACATGATCTTACACGATTTCTGAAACGTTAAAACTGGCACACAGATAAATTACTTTTTGCAATAACTGATGAATCTTGTCGACTGGTAGTACTAATGGCGACTTCTTCTTCCCTTTCTCCAGAGCGTCCCTCGCGTCACGAAGAGCCCATCTATCAATGGGCGTGGGAAACGTCCGTCTTACTCGTTCCTCTACATCTTGAGGAGTCTGCGGAGGTGGATGTCCACAAAGCATGCCTAGCATTCTTAAAATTAAACTTTCCACATAATCTAAGGCATCTTGGCGAGCTTCGAGACTAGGATGTACTTGTTCCAGTACCTGTAAAAGAACGTTTTTGTCTTGGCTATTAACACGAGTGTCTATAGTATATTGTTGTTAAAAATTAAATAAATGTCTAAAGGTGTACAATGACGTTACAATATGTAACACTTTGGCACAGATACGTCGGCGAAGGAGTTGACAGTCGGAGACTGGAGATAAGTGCGAGAATACGATATAAAAAAAAATGCACCAATCGCCGATGTTGACAGGAAGGCACTTGAGAAATCATATGGTGGCCGCGCACGGCAATGACGTCGGTCGGTGTCGTTGATCGATCCAGCCTCGACGTAAAATCATTGGGACGAAAAATGATCGAGCGTTGGAGCGAACAAAACATGAGAAGGAGAGGCGGTGAGGTGGAGGGGGTAGTAAAAGACAAGAAAGCGAGGTATGTACATACATACACAAGACGGACATCGAACGAGCGAGCGAGAGAGAGAGGAGGGGGGAGGAAGAGAGAGAGAGAGGGAGGGAGGGAGAGAGAAGGAGTGCGCGAAAGAGAGAGGAGAGAAATGGATGAAGCTACAAGGATAGCGGAGTGGAATGAAGCGGAATCGGAGCAACGAAAGATGTACCTTGCGCAGGGAGTTGACAAACACTCCCTTCCACTTGGCAGCATTCTCCTCTTTCTGAAAGTCGTAGCCCGACGGCTCGCCCACCGTTGACGCCGGCGACGAAAACATCTCTCACCGAGTGCTCGATAGTCACACGCGCTCTAAGAAAAGTTCGTGGGAAAAGGGCATCGTCAGCAATAGCCAGCAATCGTTCGCGATCGTGGGCAATCGCTAGAAATGGGCCGAGACACGTCCGGTCGAGCACCTTAGGTCGCAGACATCTCCGTCTCGCGCGACTCGCACTGGCAGCTCGCGATGCTTTCCTCACTCTCGACAGCTAGGCCACTCGATTGTAGTATCCGCGCGCTGCTCTCGCGTTCCACGCGCTCGCCGCTCCCGGCAGCGTCACCGAGGCCGAGGCCGTGACCGAGCCAAGAGTCCGAGAGCTCTGGCACTCGTGCATCTTACACGCCCTTTATTCCGTGATTTTTCCCAGCTTCCGTGACGAGCACCAGCGTTAACGCACGCACCGCCAATTGGAACCGACCGACTGAGCCTATGATGGCCGCGATACAATCGCCTTCGGACAATTTATCGATAAATGGGAGTAAGGGTTGGGCAGTTGTGCTTCGATCGATCGATTACCTCACCGATGTTTTCAAATTCGCCCAATCCCTACGTCACTCTTCCTTCTTGTCCGACGCGCCTTGTGCAATTTTTACTAGACTTTCATAGAGATATGTCGTAACGACGTGCTCGGCTTGGAAATTTTATTTGCCGCACAACTTTTTTCGAACGTGCCGATTGGCCAGCGGCCGGCCGGAGGAGGTGCTCTCGGGACTTTTCAATTTCTCTATCCGATAGCCAATCGGCGTGTCCGGAAAACTCGTCTCGCCAAAACCTTCGAATCGCACGTGGTGCGTTGGAGAGAAACGCGTCAATGTGATGCAATGTGCGAGACCTTTAAACGAATACCGCATATTTCTATCACTTTTCATTTTTTTTTACGATTAAATAAACAGGACAAAATTACGGTGCTCTCATGCTCTCATCGTCCTTCGATCGACAGACTTTATCTCGTCCATAACCTGCTTGCTTAATGATATTTCCCTTTTCGACGCGAAATGGCGAAATGCGCCTACTTTTTGCTTTGCCAGCCGAAACGTTCGAGATTTCTGCGTACGTGTGATCGAACGTTAAACGCGATACGAAAATTTGCGGACGACAGGCCGGCTATCGTCCTGGGAATCGAAACGAGCTGCGACGATACGGGATGCGGAATCGTAGATACCGCGGGGAAGATATTGGGCGAAGCGATAAATTCGCAGCATCTTACGCACTTGAAGTAATCACCTACTAGTCAATCCTGTATCTTACAATAATATGCAAATGCTAAAAGCGAGCGGTCTTGTCTCTTTGCAAGAGGACGCTTAGGAAGGGACAAAGCTATTCAGCATTTTCACTACAGTGTGAGATACAGAATTGACCCCTAGCTGAAAAATTCATGTGACACATTTATAAGAATAATTAAATAATATGCAAATTTACTGTGTCATTAAGAAGGATTCGTACAGTTTGATCTGTATCTTGGAAATAAGTGAAATCCCAAAAACTTAAAGATTCCTCCAGCAAGTTGTAATTGTATTCTCATTTTTAGACACGGTGGCATAATACCTACAATTGCCAGTGAAATGCATAGGCAACATATTACTACGGTCTGCGAGGACGCACTCAGATCGGCGAGTCTAAGATTAAGGGATATAGATGCTATCGCGACTACAACTAAACCAGGTCTTCCCATGTCGCTTGACGTTGGAAATAACTTTGGCAAATATCTCTCTAGGATTGGTAACAAACCGTACATACCCGTACATCATATGGAAGCTCACGCGTTAACTGTACGGATGGTGCAGAAAGTACGTTGGAGCTAATTATATGCATAAGACATACGTTGCCTCAAATAAATTATTCGTGTGTGTCTTTTAGGTAGACTTTCCTTATCTTGTTTTGCTTGTATCAGGTGGCCATAGTTTATTAGCGATCGTTGAGAATGTTGATAAGTTTTACTTGCTGGGCACTACGGAAGATAATGCACCCGGTGAAATTCTCGACAAGGTATATTTTGGAGATGTTGCCTCTTGCATGCTCAACCATAAGTTATTTTGTTTGAAAATTTTGTCTTCAAAAAACTTGGTAGAACTTTATGGAAGATCTTATAAGAAATACAGATACAAAAAGATGGGTGTGTAATGTATAACGATAAGTAAATTTGTCTTGAACTTGCAGATCGCTCGTAAGTTAAAGCTCGCGAATATACCGGAGTTCTCGCGTATGAGCGGTGGCCAAGCGATAGAAAGCGCAGCGAGCAAAGCGTCAGATCCAACCAAGTACGTTTTTGAGCCTGTCTTGACAAGAAAGAGAAATTGTCAATTCAGCTTCGCGGGTGTAGCAAACAAAGGTTTTCGCTGTATCGATAAAAAAGAAAAAACTTTTGACATTGCTGATAGTACGGCGATTCTCGACGTGTATAATTTCTGCGCTGGCCTACAAATGTCTATTGCAAAGCACATATGTCTCAGAACGCAGAGGGCAATGGAATTCATTATCAATATGAATTTGATATCGCAAGAGAAGCGAACTCTGGTATGTCTAAGATTGTGTTCATTACCTTCCGATTTTTCCTTGTTTGAAATACTTTAACGTGTATAGGTAATATCTGGCGGAGTGGCTTGCAATAATTTCTTGGCAAAGGCTTTAGAAATTGTTTGCGCGGAAAGAGGCTTTACATTGGTTAGAACTCCACCCCGTTTGTGCAACGACAACGGTGTAATGATAGCGTGGAACGGTGTGGAAAGGTGGATAGCAAACACAGGCGTTCTCCGAAATAGAGAGGAGATCGAAAAGGTAGCCGTCGAGAAAAATGCGTTATTCGGAGAAAGTTGGATCGAAAGAGTACACGATGCAGACATAAAATGTAAATTAGTGAAATTAAATGGGCTTTGAACACACACGAATTTCTATCCAGTCTCTCACTTGGAATTCTTCTACACAAAAAATGGTTTAATTTAAAAAATTTAGATCTCCGCAAATTTTTTCACCGAGTCGGCAACAATAGCGATTATTTTGACAAAACATTTATTTATATATGTTACATATTTATACAGCGGTCGGCGTATGCTCCTTAAGTTGCCAATTTACCTTCTCTATTAGCTGAGAGTTCAAGTTATCATATTGCTCGGCATATTTCTTCTCCTCATATTTATCTAATATTCTCCGTACCTTGTCTTTGATCGTTTTTATCATTTTATTATCTTTCGAGATTAAAGATGCCGGCAAAATTTCATCGAAACGTATCACTTGTTCGGGCCGTATTTCCTCCGGGCACGTAGACACGTAGCTTGATAAATTGTGCAGCACCGGTGTAACTTGTTTGAGAATGTTATCAGCATTGTCAGTGTCCATTTTATTAAGTATAATCATAGCTGGCATTTTTAACAAGTCTGGTTTGTAGAGTTCGATCTCTTTGTTCAACAAGACTACAGTTTCCAAGCAGGATCTACGTCCATGCCTGGGTGACAATTGAAATCCCTGTATGTCCACAATGAACATAAGTAGTTTCGTCCTTTCAACGTGTTTTAAGAATCTGTGACCCATCCCAATATTCATATGCGCTCCCTCAATCAGACCTGGTAAGTCTGCAACGGTAATCGTTCTCAAATCGTTATACTTCATGATTCCTAGTCTGGGCCTTATGGTAGTAACTACAACAGAAAAGATAGGACTGCAGTCAAAAATGTAAATTAATTGAGTACAACCATTTCAGGAAAGCACGTGAAAATGATCCGACAATGAAGCATGCGAAAGGCCTTACAGGGATAAGCGGCGATTTTAGGCTTGGCATTTGAAGTTGCTGCCAAAAATGTGCTTTTGCCAGCGTTGGGAAAGCCAACTAATCCGACATCGGCAATCAATTTTAAATCCAACATTATCGTCTGAGATTCTCCCTTCAGTCCACAGAAACCTGTTTCCGAAGAGCCACCTGAGCCACCTCTGGCTATTAGTAGTTTCGAGTCCTCTTCATTTAGTTCTCCTACGCAAATATTCGAATAAGAGGAAGAGAAAAGTAACGATGAACGTATACAAAGATTATACCCACCTAACACTACTCCATTCTGGTTATATACAGTAATACCACGTGGAATTGGAATAATCATGTCTTCGCCGGGTTTACCTATAATTCCCCTTGCTGAACTGTCACCTCCTGAGTCGGCTTTGATCCGTTTAGTTTTCAAGGCCTTGACAACATTCTCCAATGTTAACCCATCTTTTGCAACCACGTACACGCTACCTCCTACGCCGCCCAACCCACCGTAAGTAGGCAATCCAGAACCTCCTGTACCTGCCCTGACGTGAAGACGAAGCGTGTCAATGAAACTCGAACGTAGGTGTTTCCTTAGTGGCTGCAAAGAGTTTTCTTTATCAGTTAATACATATATAATTATGAAGCTTGTCATGCGTCGGCTATAATGCGTAGAGTTTACCCGGGCGTAAGGAGTAAGAAAGGACCATAATCTTTAGCTTTTGGTATAAGGAAGCTAAAATACAGGCATTATTTTAAAAATATTTTAACACTGGCCGATGGCGTTCCGATACTCGGAGAGTAAGCGCGAGAGGTAAGAGTGAGAAATAAAATTGATTAATTCTCTTCTGCTCCTATAAACTCCTCACCCCAAGCTTACTCCATACATTGTAGACGACCCATGACACTCCATTCAACAATTTACAATCCACTTACCTTTTTCGCGCAAGCTAAAACTCGTGTCAAAAATACCATTTTATCAGTGTTGTAGCAAGTATATATTTATAATTATTTCCTTATGATTTCACACTCCCCACTTTCTAATCTATTTGCGTTTATCCAGCAATATACATTATTTTGTCGCGAGAGGTTAAAACCGCCGTTATCGCATACACCCATGTGCACCGCAGCCACGGACGGAGCAGAAAGTACCCTTATCGACGCGGGGAGTTCGCTTTGAAGGGTGAGGGGAATCTATTGTCGCGGCCATCTTGGTGGATATGATTGGTCGATTGCAAATGCACAACGGGAATGGACCAATCAAATTCGCCTACGTCCATGACCGCAACTTTATCAAGCACGCTACTTTAAGCCAACGGCACACGATACTATTTTTCCTACTGGATTGCTTACGAGAACCAACCAGGATTCAGCTTTGAGTCACCTGATCGAAAACTCTGCGTCCTGATTGGCTCTCGTAAGCAATCCAGTAGGAAAAATAGTATCGTGTGCCGTTGGCTTTACTCACCGAGTTTGTACCGATTGATACCGATTATACTCCAGTTTAAAAAGTTCGTAAGACCGCCTCTAGATGGCACCTTAGTCTTCATAATTGTAGAGTTTTATATGATATTGGCATAAAGTATTTATTTCATATCACGTAAGAAGTTGCACAAAGATATTTCTCCCACGAAAAACGTTTAGATGGCGAATAAATTGAAGAAACTATGTCGGTAAGAGGTACGCGACAACGAAACGGTAGGTACTTTATTGTATAATGCATCGCACCATTTCATATACGCTATTTTGCGACGCCAATCTCATATATCATTTCGTAAACATCTGTTTGTTTATTTGAGTCTAATGCAAATAGTTACGCTGTTTGGTACATAAGGTGTTCCGAATTAGTTTAGACAGCAAATTCTTTTCAACTTTTAATTTTTCTAATTTTTACTAATATAACGTAAAGAGGTTGCATTATACAAAATCCAAAATTTTTTCAGATTTCCGACAAGTCCCAGAATTTTAATTTTCGAGATTTTTAACTCCGAAAACTTGGAAGAAATGTCAAGAGAACATAATCCCGGTAAGGAGGTTGCACTAAAATTCCGAGAATTTTTTTAAGAATTACAATCTCGAGAATTTGAGATTTAAAATCGCAATGTTTAAATTGTTCTTTCGGTGTCGCGTAAAAAATTTGAAGACGTCTAAAACATTCCGTTTTTTTTTCTCAAGAATTTGTGAGAAATTTTTTAGACACACGTGTTGTGCCTGAGTAGATGGATATAGCTTATTATTTAGCTGGCTATACTTTCAAGTAAACCACGTGATGCTGAAATAGACGCGACGGAAGTCTTAAAGCTTACATGCCGCGGCATAAATATTTCATTGACGTAATCACAATGTCTATAAATCGCTATATTTCTTATTTGAATAAAAACGACGCGGTAAGGAAATGTAATGTCATTACAGCATCGAATTACAAGGATGTCGCAAGATAATACCTACGAGAACGAGGAAAATAAAAAGCTTTCAAACACGTCTCTCAAATCTTAACAAAACTAATATTAAGGGTCGGTTTACTTGTATAAATCAGTGTGCATGTCATTTTCCTAACGCGGCGTAAGCTTCACTAAAACTTGTCCGATGGTCGCGGGGGACAAATGCGACCTGGATTGAGTCGCAGCTTGCAGGCGGTTTTCCAGGGGCTGAACGGAGTCGCGATACATATCCTGAGGTCAAGTGAAACCAATCACGAAGAGTATCGCACGGCGCATCAATTGACGGCATCGCCAGAGAACGGGGGGCGCGGGAGAAGTTGCCTCTTCTCGATGAAACACGGATATTCGTCTGACGGTGGAGGCGCGTACGCGAAGCGAAGCGTTAAAATTAAATCTAGCCAGAGGCCGTCGCCGCGTCCTCTCGAGCTCAGTCTCAAGAGCATCCCCTAGCTGCACGGATGCATCCCGGTCGTCGATCGAACTAGCATCCCCCGTCGCGATTCTCTCTCTTTCTCCGTGAACCGCCCCTCCCTTTGTGCGACGCGCATCCGATAATCTGCGAACGTTCGAGGATTCCTCGCGAGACGTCCAATTCGCGCGAACTCGAGGCTCTCGAGCACCCTCACCTAAAAACTTGTCGAGGTAATCCTTCGTCGTATTAAGATCCAAGTTTCTAATTCGACAGTTGCAACTGCGTTCTCATTGCACTCATTAGCGTCAACTTATTCATAGAACCCCTCTCGTTGTTGGACACACGTAACATCTACCGTCGCGGATGCTGTTTTCGCACACTCGAAGCGGATAATATAGTTGTGAGATAATTTTGCAATGCGCCAAGAAGGACATTATATAAAATTTTTAGCGGGATTAGCAGGACGTCGCGAGGAATTTAAACGGCGTCCAGCCAGATCCTCGAGAAAAAGAAAGAGAGAGAGAGAGAGAACGCTCGACTGTGCAATCACCGGAGGACACGTACTGTCAATTTTCCTATGTTTTCTCGGCTAGATTGTGATTTACGCGACTTCGCCGTGCGTCATCGATAACATAATTCCAATTATATATGAATCGCACTTACATTAAACATGTAACGATATTTTTTCACTCTTTTCCAAGCTCTGGAAAATGCATGCACAAAAATAACGTACTGAGAATTAACGTCTGAAACGAAGGAAGAATCAATCTGGCCTAGCAGTCGTAAGAAATTTTCGTCGCCCGATTGCTGAATGATCGTAGGACGAGAAGAGCACACATGTGTGCGATGAGTATGTCATCGGGTTACTAGCCTTGATCATCGGCCAAATACTTGACGGGGAAAGCGCACCGTTGTCACGCTACTCGTGCTAATTTTACATATGACGCAGAAAAGTATGAAAATTGACAGTAACGGCGGAGTCCCGTGACAATGTAATTGCAGCTCGTTGTTCGCCAAACGCTTTTAATCGTGCGGTTTATTTATTTGCCGATAAAACGTTGGCGCCGTAACGTACGTCTGCAAAAGCGCACGTCCGCGTGTGCAAGACGGACGTGTGAGCGAATGGACCGAATTGGTTTCGTTATCGTGTCTGTTTTTATTAATCTAGTAAAATCATTCATTCTTGAATGAAGGGAAAAGGACATATTGTACTTTGGGATCTCGTGTTTAAAGTCGCATTTCCGACAGATGGACCGAGAGGACGAGGACTTTGGCGAGGGCTACATCGCGGAGTCGCACCCGCTGAGACCGACGCATCTCACGGTACCGCTCGGTGGACGCTCCAACTCGCGTGCCCCCAGCATCAGCAGCAGCGTCAGCGATCTCGACGTTCCGATATACACCAGGGAGACCACCATACCTCTCTTAGCGAGGAAGGTAAAGCTCTCGTCGCGATGCGTTCATCGAGCGAGCGAGCAGGCGACATGTTTGTTGTTTCAAACGAAGCTGAATACACACGAAATGAAATTCGTTCCTTGACGTTCAACAGACGCGTCAAAGTTAAATGTTACGACTTACGAATTTAACATAAGACGTAAGAAGATCAAACTCCGATTAAAGAACTCGGTAATGAGGAACTTGTGTTACACAAAATTATCATATATAATATATAAAGAGTTGCGTAAGCAAAGGGAACTGATGTATCGTTCAATCGGAGGGACTCGAAAATAATTCGCTCGCTCGAAAGATGTCGCGAGAAGGTTGCACGGGCTTGTGCCGTAGCACAATTGCCGCGAATGCGAGCCCGGCAGACAACACACGGTCTAACGTGCTCGAGGTGCGCCGAACCGCGAACGGAGACGAGCACCTATGTAGTGAAACATGCACTAGGGGGAAAACACCCTATTTTTAGAGCGATGTCGAAATCTCGCGGTTATTCGAAGCCAGGTGGGCGGACCGCGCGCTCACGCACGTACGCATGTCTCGCGGACCTCGCAGACCCGTGTTTTTTTTCTTTTACCTCTAATTACTCGCGCGGGGTCTCGAAGGCCCCGCACGATATTCTGTATAAATCATCATAAAAACGTTCTCTTATGTAATCTTACGTAATTCGTACGTGCTCCTTAAGGCTGGTCTATGCAAGGCCGTTATCTTGTGCCGGAATCGGTGAAACTTAGCCGATTACAGTCAACTATTCTCTTCACTTTTAACGGTGATTCGACCATTTTTACCGATTCCGGTATAATTTTACAGTTGCGGCCTTGCACGAACCAGCCTTCAGGCCATTACTGCGCGTAGGAATTTTCTCGGAATACGGGCCGGCGTCTAAAGATGATTATCACGTCGGGCACTATTGGCAAGAATTCCACGCGGCGCGTAACTCGCCGCAAAGCCCTCCTCGCCTACTTATTTTCCTCAAGTGTCGTCACGTAGAAAATGTTAAACGATCCAACATACGTTCAACATCTTTTCTCTTTATCTTTGTAGGATTATCTCATATTTTTCACCCATCTGGTCTCCCTTCATTCTTTCCCTCTCTTTCGAGTATCGCATCACTGAAACAAAACACATTTGATCCGGGTTTAATGGTGCTCTCTAGGCAGTCGATTAATTTGCCCTCGGTGCGTATCGCGTCTAATTAAATGAACCGTACGGTTTGAAGAATAGAAAAGAAAAAGTATAACGAACGGGGCCGTGACGGGCGCTGCGTGCGCGAGGTTGCCATCGCCATTTATTTCTTTGGCTGTTGTTTAATGTGACAGAAATAGTTCTGCATCCATGTACGCGCGATAATCGCGCAATAATCCGCACGTGCCGCGGATCGCGGCCGCGGTCTCAACAGGTGAATCGACGCTTCTTTTGATCGCGTGTCCATGATGACGTCCATGGGCGAACGCGTATCGATTGAAGCAGGGGTTGCCATTGGCTGCGCGCAAACCCATGTCCAGCCGTCACGTCAATTCTTTTGGAGAATCTGTGAATTTAACCGCCGATTCCTCGCGTTTACACTAGGACACGATTACGTTGATTATTTCTTTAACTTGTCATAAAAACGCACCCAAGTGTCGCACCGACGATTTATCGGGGGACCAAAACGTGCGCCTTCTTGGAATTGAACGCGACGACGGATGGACGATTGGTCCCGCGCGGCTCTCTACTGCTCGATTCGGTGGATGTGCGCGGATGGCACGTTATCAATTCTGTCTCCTTATCAGTCAACTCTATACTGGAGTACCTACTGCCGTGTTGAGAAGATGAACAGCTAGACCAGTGGGTACCACCTACATCTCTCTCTAATAGTTGCGATTGGTCACCGATTTTCTATCTCGCCTTGTATAAGTGATATAAAATCGTTGATCAGTCAGAATTAGAAAGAGATGCAGAATGGTACCCATTTGTTCGTCTCACTTTGTCCACACGGAGAGAATTTTCTTTTAAAATTTACCTTGAAAATTATGTAATCGTGGGACAACATGGCATTTTGAAGAACTTTGTGAGAGTTTTTTGAAATTTTACTAGTAAAATTTAGTATGGTAAAATTTGAAGAAACTCTTACAAAGTTCTTGCATGATTTTCAGGATAAATTTTCAGAGAAAATTCCCTCCGTCCATCTTCTCCCATTTGAGTAGACATTTCAGTAATAGAGTTCACTGCTCCTCATCCAACGAAAGCTACGGTGCGAATGACGACATTGGTTGCAACTGCGCGGAATATTTGCTCGTCGTGAAAATAGAAAATTATAACGCGAATCTCTCTCGCAGGGAAAACGATGTTAATGCGCGATCGCGCGACTGCTGCGCATAAGCCAAGTATCATCTGAGGCACTTTCTCGCAGCTTCTGTGAAACGAATGTATTTTCAGGGGAAAGAAGACGGGATATGGGAAGCAATTGAATCGACCTAGTTAGACCTAGCTACATCTCGACGGTCTCGAAATCAGGCGGCGCAATGGATACGAAAGATTTTTAAGATTTGGACTGACTTGACAACGAAGCTCCTCTTGAACCGTCTCATAAATTATGTATTTATCGGGTGTACAATCGCCAACATTTTAATTACGCATTAACCCGTCATTGTCGTATCAGTCGATCGTCTCAATTACAGTTGTTCCCGCTCGTTATCGTTCAATGACAGATTCAACGCGATAAGGAAATTATTCGAGACAGCCGTGTCGAGTGTCAGAATCTCCACGGAATCATAAATATAATAAATTGTCAGCTGAATCCAACTGATATCAGGTGGAAAATAAGAGAGAGTAGAAAGTGGAAGATCCTCGGGTGGAAAGTATTATTAGAGAAAAGTCCCCTAATATGGGATAGCGGGGTTTCTGTTAAATTAATAGGCATCAGTTGATTCCACCATGAATTTGCCCTTGGAGTGAAATCTGTTTAGTAGAAAATTCATCGTTAGATTTGATTGAATTTGCGTGTTGAAAATCTGCTATCTCATAATAGAGGACTTTCCTCAACTATTTAACTCTATAAGATTTCTTGGAATGTGTCTTTGCAATTCGAGCTTATTCCTCAGAACGACTTGCAAATCTCAGGATACGTCGCGGTCAATTAATTTCCTCGCAATGAGGAAATCACGCGTTGCTGACTGGCCCGGGGGTGTGCATATCACGTTTTCTTTTCCTCCGAGTGTCGCGCCAGCCGCATCCGGGATGATAAGATGAATGTTCTGTTACATTTTCGCGCGATCGCGTCAGGCAACGCGCCAGCTCTCGACTCTCCGCGACCCTCCTTTGCAGACGTCACCGGCGAATTTTCTCACGCAGTGCGTGCTCACCACCTTTCTTTCCGTTCCTTTCTTTCTAAAGTTTTTCCCACGTAATTATTTCGTAATTAAACACGGATGTTTTGACTGACGATGTCGTCAAATAATACTATATTTATAACGCGTCTCGTGTTTATTTATATTCCCAAGTCATAAATCGCAATATTATCCTATTGAGATACAGCGGCGGAAGGGGATTGACGTTCATATCCCTCATATCATCGATTTCTTATTAGCGAATCGATAAGCCGTTCGCATAACGCAGCTATTCGATAACCATCCACGATTATAAGAGCGATCATTTTCGATCTCGATGTACTAAATGTATTCGCACATCTCACAATCAGTGAAAAAGAAATATTCGTGTTTGCACGTTTTTATTACGCAAACACCGGAAGCAACATCTTTATGCTGGAAGGGAGAAATATTCAAAAATATCATTAGCGGATCGTTTGACCAGCCTGTAGCTGTGCCAATTTTAACACTCGTGTAGGGAGGGAGAGAGAGAGAAAGAGAGAGAGAGAGAGAAAGGAAACGAAAGAAAAGATATGTGCCAAACGTTTATGTCGTTGTCAACTGCAACGTTAATTTTTTTTGTAATTTTTACTGAGAAAGACCCGAAGAAGGGTCGAAACGTTTATGCTATTAAAGAGAAATCTTGATTCTATATTGTGAGAACCGAGTTCCGTTCATTTTGTGGCTCACATTGGCACTCTCTTCTTCCTGCATAGTTAATTTTTTCTTTCTGAACATTTCCCTCCCCCGTTTAATTTTCGAGATGCCCAGCAATCGCGTCATTCATGACGTCATCGTCCCTACAATCGATCCGAAAATCCGAGCGTGCGGTGAATGATGCAACCGCGATTCAACCCGCGCGGGAGTCTCCCCCGTTACGTGGGTGGCACATGAGGGGGTGAAAAACGTGACGCGCTTGCGCCCTGCGATCAGCCGATGGGGTCGCACCGGCTGCGCCAACCCCCGTCCGTGGGGGGTTGAGGCACACGAGGATCGAATCGAGCCCTCAGAGTAGACGAGTCCGCGCTTCCTGCATCTCACCTGCGTCGCCTGCGTGGTGAGTTTGTTTTTCAATATTTCCACACGAGACCCCGCACGTGACTCCGCTGATCGTCGAAAAACGCGAACGACGGCCACTAGCATCACGTTTTGGCGCACGTGATGCGCTTTCGACATCCTCCTGGGTTCATCGAATTGCGTCGATCCCGTAATGTCCGAGCATCGGCACGAGCGTAAAGAGGACAAATGCTCCATTTTATCAGGATCGAAATCCTTGCACCGTACAACATCGTCAAGTCGAATTCTCGACGATCGAAGCGTTGTAGATGTTCCTCGATTTCATCCATGTGCTGCCGATGAAAAACATTCCAGGGTTGAACTTTTCGCCTCAACTTGTCGGAATTAGATCAATTTCAGTCTCGAAGATTTAATTAACATTTATGGAACTCGTGTTTCACATTATTACTGGCATCGTCGTGCAGAATTCGCGACGAAGAGGGTGGGAGGCATATCTGTCGACCTTTGCGATTGACCTTTACGTCCAAGCCGGATTTTCCTTGTGACGTTGGTAGGTCGGTGATAAGCGTAATTGTAGTAAATAACATTTTTTAAGGGAGAAGAACGCGATAAAGTTTAGTAGTAAACGCGGCAGGCTGCGCATATACGGTTCGTTTCCGCATGAGATATTTCGTTCGATACTTTATTGTAGTTGCGTGATACCATTATATCGTTCCTATTGCATCGTGCTGCACGCAGCGTGCGTGACGCATTTTTCAAACATCTATAATGTGTCTTTCAACCTAGAAATATACTTGGTTATCTCGCCGCCAAATAGACGACGTAACTGTTACACAATTGGCGTGCTTAATGAAATTCTTCTTGCGGGAGACACATTTTATTTTTACGCTGACAGTATTAACGTAAATGTGAGATTACCTCCAGAAAAATGCGGCAGGTATCGCGTAATTACGTCGTGATGAAATTTAAGCCTCTTGCACACATTTAATCCCAATATACGTGATCGAATCGCATAATTGAGACGGTGCATTAATTCGGATGAGATAAAGATTGATTGATCAATCGAATCGATGCGATCGGAGAAATGTCACAATTATCAAACTTTTCAAGGGACGAATATTTTAATTGTGAATTTAATTAGCATTTACATTAAATTGCAAACATATAAGGCGTGTGTACTTTCCCAGTTTTGTTTAAGTCTACCGTCAACAAATTCTGACCGCAGAAATAAATTAAGAAAAAATTAGATTCAATTTCTGCTTCTTAAAAATTGTTTCTTTTATCTATGATCATTCAACAATGGATCATTTCATTATTATTTCTTTATAGCATTGTATTTCTATGATGATGTTTCCTTTCTAAAAAGTAATACATATTGCCAACCATTTCGTAGTCTCATCACGCACGTATGTCGATCATCTTATCGTACTTAATAAAGGCTTCGACTAACTAATCGGATTTGCATAAAATGGTTCGAAGGAGAAAAATGTCAGAAGAATAGAGAAGTGATTGTGCCATATTGTCCCATCGACAGATCGAATTTTTGGGGATTTTATAATAGAATTTCCCGTTCAAGTTGATTTTAATACATGATTTCTATATCTTAATGATTTTAATGCAAAGCACAAGAGATAGCATTTCTATGGAAATTGATACTTATTGTACTTTTGTACAATTCTTCAACAATATCCAACTCTTGTCTCATCAAATTTCGTTTCATCGTAAAAATTTCTCTATAATAGTGCTTTCAATAAATTATTCACATTATCAATATACATATGTCGAAAGCGTATCTTTTTTTGAGTATTTGACTACTGCTGGATTTTTCTTGTCGTAATGCTGGGATAAATTTTTCACGATCTTCGTCTACCTGCTTGCGTCACACTTGCATTTATCGTTTTTATGCGAGTTTTTTCGTTTGATATTGCATCATATGCGCAGCGATGCAGACGGTGGTCCGTTCTTAGTCGATCGATGTCGCATTTTGTAAGACATTTTCGAAGTTATCGCGAGTTCCGAGTACTTTTTATCGTCGCGAAATAACTTTTTCTCATTTTTTGGAACGATATTGCCTACGGAACTTTCGGGTCTCACCTGAATTTGCACAGAGAGATATCGTCACGTTTGTTTACCGAATGATTAGGTTTTTTTATAATTTCACTGACCAACTGTTCGTATTCTATTCTTTCAAGCTGCTATACGATGGGCATGGAAAAGGAAAAGGTATCGTATATACATATCTACGCGCGATTCTCACGTCGGAGGCGTAGCCGGAAATTACGCGAAATTTGGAGAGATTTTACGTCTATTTTTGTTTACATATGAAAAGATATCGTAAGAGTACAAATAAGAAACTTCTACAATCAGTTAAGTATAGTATTTTAAAACAATTAATACTTGTGTGCAGAGAATTAAAATTTAATTGCCTCCGGTTCTTAAGGATTAGATATTGCATTGAACCTTTCAAATATACTCTCGCGCTTTCTATACCATCTACGCCCCCGTAGTTTGTGTACATCATGTTGGTGTAATTAAACATTTTCCTCCAGTCAAGTGACGACATTCAAGAACAGGCTTCGACGCCAACGGCTCTGGCTCCTTCGTTGAAGGTAATCCATCTTTCTCCTCAATTAGCTCTCGAGTATAATTGTTCATTTTCGCGTTCAGTAAGCAATGTGAAGAGAAAATTTGGCATTCAATATATTTAAGAAATATTATTTATCACATTGTGATTTACATAACTACTGTTTCATTAAGTTATATCGCGGTTGAATTAGCAAAGATTATATTTTATCCTTTTTTTAAATATAAATTAAATGGGACAATATCTCTATCAATTTGCAATTTATTTTATATATTCGATGCAAAATATATTTAGATAAGCATATCCGAGGATTACATAGATTAACCAAACGAGCAGTCTTAATCATTCGAAATTATAACGCGAGATATTCTACGAGCGCTTATCCGCCTTGTTAACCGTCCAAACATGATAACGCCTTGACATTTGCTTACGAAATTTCTTATGAAATTAACCTTAACTCTTTTCTTCGTATCTTTTCTTTTGCACGCAGACTGCCGCGAGCGATAAGGACTGGGTAAGTACTAGTTGTTACCAAGGATCGTTGTCGATGCGTCTCGAGAAAGTGAATTACGATCAAGCAATTTCATCGCTCAAAGGAAAGTGCGTTCGCGTAACATGACGAATGACAGGGGAACGACGTTGTTGATGTCTCGCCAAAGTCATTGACACGCAAATTATCGCAATGTACCGCGTTCCATTAGCGGGATATTGTCGGATATGTGTAAGCGCGCGGGTTCTCAGATATCCCGACATACATACGCGTGCATATACTATAATCAAGAGACAATTGAAATAAAGTATCGACAATTAGCGACGCTATGCTAAATTGCAATCATGGGAATAATATCCATATAATTGCCATGTATTCGTGACTACACAAAGCGAGCTGTGCCACGATAAACGCGACACAAAGTCCACAAAAGATAACGTTCTATCGTGGCAATGTGTTGAAATTTCGGTGATTATTTGAGGGGAGAAGGAAGGACGGAGGTCTTCATCCAGACATTGGCAACTCAGCCTCTCTTTAAAGAGCGTTAAGATTCTCGGCGTTGAAAAAAATAACATCGAAAACTTCATGTAGGGAATTAATATCGACATATGGATTAATATTAAATATTTTCCCTTTCGTTTTAATATCATTCCCATTGTCTGATGCAATGATTAATTTCTATTGATTATCTTGTAGCCATTTAATATATAATAATGGACAATATTGAACAAGTAGCAGCGAAAATCAAATTTTTCCGAGATGCGTTTTATCTGATAAAAGTCGAGCTCGCAACATAAACAATGAAATCCCTCGTTTTTAACGTGGATGATAAATTGACGCCGGACATGTTTGTTTGGCAAGTCTGGTTTAACAGAGAGCCGTGAAATTTATAGAAGGCTCTATTTGGTTTCTTGACTCTTGATGATTCCTACTGTCAGAAATAGCACAAGAGGCACATGCGTTTCGATCGGTACTCACATGCAAATTGGATCACATGTCGTCAGCTTCGGTCGACGTATTACGACAATTAATAACAATTGCTTCTAATAGCGAATAATCGTGTACGCCTGTCTGAGTCTGAAATCTATTCGTATCGATACATTTATAGCAACTCTTAATCATTAACTAAAATAGGGCGAAAAGGATGAGGCAGATTGGTTTTTTTTTTTTTTAATAAACTCTTCTCCATCGCAATTTTACTCTCCTCTCCTCTTAATATAAATTAAAAATATATCCTATATACTATTTAAAATCTCATTTCGCGATATCATTTTTATAATACGACCATATCTGTGCCGCATGGATACACACATCGTGCATGCATCTGGTATCCTGTATTTATGTTATATTGAATTAGGATATAATAAAGCGGTCAGTGTTTGCCCTTCCATAAATATTTGCGATACAATTATGCGTAACGATAAGATATTGTACACTACTACACTTCCAGGTAGCCAGCTGATGTCACTTGTCGTAATTTTAACGTCGAAATGTCATTTTTACGTCAAAATGACGACAAGTTACGTCAGCTGGCTACCTGGGCTGCTACTCGTGAGTCAGTTCGAAGCGTTTCAAAGATCTCTACCTTTCTCGATTAAACTATAGAGTTATTTGAGTCAGTTAAAAAAAATCAGTTAAAAATTTTTCAAGTCAGCCTCAATAAGCTAAAAAGTCCCGCCCTACTCTGAAAATTGAAACACTCCTTTTTGTCTTGACGAAGAGCGAACACAAGATTTGTTGCATTCGATTTTGGTCACAAAGTAGGTACCAAGCGAAAGGTCTCAAGATAATTGCAGATACGTCAGTCTCAGAGTGTACCTATTTAACGTTCCAGAGATATCGGGCTCGAAAAATTCCCAGGACGTAAGCGATGAAGCCGTCTGGGCAGACACCAACCATTTGTTTGGAATGGAATGGAACCTTTCGTTTAGTACCTACTGTGCGACCAAAATCGATTGTGAATAAAATGGGGTCGTTCGCCTATGGACACTTGTTCTCAATCTTTGACTCAAATTGTCTCTCTTTACCCTATGCGAAAATGTGGCAGTGCGATTTACAAGCTTATAACATTAATGGTATTTGATAGATTGTGAGACGTATGGAAGTAACGTTTCAAAACGATTGTCATATTTATTCACATCAGTTGTTGCTTTCGAATAACCGTGTTACGGAACAAGTGTACCGTGTCGGAGGCAAGACGGGCCTCAAAGATGCAAATTCACTGGAATATACGCGCGAAGTCGCAGAAGTAGTTCGCTTCAATGCGACTTAATTGTAAGATTGACACATACTGACATGATTTAACCGGTCATCACTAACGGACCGCGTCCGGTATCGTATGTGCTCCGGTACGGACCGTCAGAAGCGCATTCTCGTAAGAAACGCGGAGAGGATCGCGTCAAAGTGCAAAGACTAAGAGATGCCTCAAGTGCCACGTGTATTTCCAGTTCTTTCTTCCGAGGCAACAAAGTGCGCGTGTAACGTTTACTTAGGATCCGTAAAACCGTAAACATTACAATGTGAAACTAAAAATATTCTATGGAAGTTGGGAGATTTTTAGAAAACACTGTAGGCTCCACGAGTTTTGAGAATACTTAAGGTGCATTATTTTAACATACGTGGGCAAGAGAATGACCGAACAATACTTTCGGGGATACTTTGAAGATTATTTTTGAGAAGAATCGCGAGAGAGAAAATTTGATTTCTCAATTAATTTGATAAATAATGCCCTCCTGTATTGTCAGCGATATACACATTCACGTGATCGATCGTAGTCCAGAAGAGTTCCGTGCAACGTGACACGAAGTTGTTGCAATCGGTGTTTTCGCTAATAATAAATGTGCGTCTGTCATCACGCGGTATTTGTATCAATTCCTGCCTCGCATCGCGGAATGCTCCAGGTTTTTTTTCCGTAATACGAGTGTGACTGGAATCACTCCGTGTTCGATAGCTCGAATCAACCGCGCAGTTGGATCGCGATACTCGCGGTTTCCACGCGCGTTTTCCTCGACGTAAAATCAAAGAGAGCTGTCGCGAGCCGCAAAATTACTCGTCTAACTCTTAGATATTCCTTGAAATTAATATTGCAAACGTTAAACTATTATTAATTTCACAATTATATATATTTTACTAGAAACTCGCGGGTCGAGTGTCACTGTCGAGCGCCGCGCCTTTCGTGCTTTGAACTGCTCGGTGATCCGCTATTTATTTATTTTTTTTTTTAGTGGGGCAGTCCCCCTTCGTCGCGCAAAGGGGGTGTGTGGGACGGTGAAAGGTTCACGCGAACGGAATCCAGTCCCGGGATCGCCCATTCGCTCTGTCGTTGTATCGGTCCAGGAGGAAGGGGGACATAAAGGAAGAGAGCGGGGTCTTTTGAAAATCGGCTTCGGCTATACCATCACTCGAATATCGGCGGCAGTTGTACGCGCTCGCGATCGTAGCGCGGAAGTCTCGTTCGTCGTCTTGGGATTTTTCTCGAGCAAATTTTCGGAATTGTCGCGGACATTTTCGAGGAGAAATTATATCGTGAAAGAGAAAGAGTGACCGCATCCTGAAGAGAAACATACGATTTTTAAGAAAATAGAACGAGAGACCAAAGAAAAAGAAGACCAAAAGAGAAACAAGACAAGTGTACCAAGTGTCGCGGATTATTTGCTTCAAACGATATGGAGCTCAAGGTAAAATTCTCGAATGAGAGAAGACATGTGGTTTTTTATGCTCAAATATAAACGGCATATTCAGAATATAAATATAGAGACTTTAATAACAGGCTAATTTGTGGAGTCGAATTTTTTAGTACGGCTTTTGGAATTAAAATTTTGTTGAACTAAATTTTAATTAAAATTGAGAGAAGAAGAATACGATCTTGTTCTCTTACTCGCTCTGAATACTCGATTCACGAGAGGCCTGTTTCCCTTGATCGATAAATATTTAAAAGCTATTAGTATGTTAGTGTTTGTTAATGAACAGTTGATGCAAAGTGAACGAGGGATCACGTATTTGCGCGAATCTTTAGCTGTTGTCAAGATTTCTCTAAAGATTAATTCTGGAGTGGATATGCAGCGAAACCGGAATAAGAACACGTACTTTCTATTCGAGAGAACTAAAATAAAAGTTTGTGAAAAGGTCGACTCGGTATATTTTAAAACTTAACGATCATAACTTCTGTCGAACTCCATTAAAATTTTACAACCACTTTACACCAAAGAAGAGATGCTATGTAAAATTATTCGTGGCTTAAACAGTTGTGTCCAAAAATACCGTTTAAGAGGAATAAGAGATATTCCAGACGACGTTAACATTCCACATCGCGACTGAAAGAATATTCGATAAGTTTGGACATTGTATATTGGAGTCAAATGGAGTGCAGCAATCGATTCGTTTGGTTCGCTGAACTCTACGCTCGTAACAGTTACAAAATTCTAGTTGTTAAATCTCTTTCACTTTTCACACATTTTCTATATGTCGAATAAAAACATATAAAGGAAAGTCCTCTATTATGAGATGGGATTCTAATATGAGATAGCAGGTTTCCAACGTCCAAATTCAATCGCAAATCTTTTATCGCAACGATTACACGATCCAACAATAAATTTTCCCCCAAACAGCTTTCACTCCAAGGGCAATAAATTCATGATGGAACCAACAGATATGATACCTATTAGTTTAGCAGAAACTCCGTTATATCATATTGAGAACCTATCTCATAATAGCGGTCTTTCCTGTAATAATGGTAGCAACAGTTACGGTTACCTAGATCGTATTCAAGAACTGCTTCCTTTCAAAACAAAGTAATAACACGAAGCGTGCGATACTTAACTGAACACAAACACGTCTATATAAATATTTACGATTAAGAGTTTACATTCTAGAATAAGTAAAGTCGACAAGCGTGGCTGAAAGAAAATTGAGTGATCCAAAGAAAGATAATTTCTCACTTCGTTATACAAATCTCTAATTTTATTTAAAATTTTGTGCTTGCTTTTCGATTTCTTCGATGCAATCGTTTGAATTCCAACCAAACTTTGAGTAACGAAGTCTTCGTGCCGTGAAATAAAATTGTGTTAAACTGCAAAAATATTGTCAAGAAATTGATAAATCCATGCGTTGATCACAATTTCAAAAATCACAGAATATTTTGTTCCAAATAAAGAAGTTAAACAGACTCGGTATATCGAAAACTTGTGATCTGTGAATGTAACGTGCTGCAAAGCCAGCTTCGCGTTACGCAGCGATTGGCTGCGATTCGATAATCATCGAAAACGGAGGAAGTGCCTCGTTAGTGCTTCTTGAATACAATGTATGAGTAACGAGAGTTACTCAAAAGCTCCCGTTGAAACCCGTTATTATCATCAGGCTCCATTTTCACGGCTCCATATAAAGCGATACGCTAGTGTCGCATATGGACTTTTAATGAAAAGTCCTTGAACGAAAGAAGAAGATCGGTTTAAGAGTTGTTATTCATGCAGTACAGGATGACACATGCGTCAATTGAGTCTTTTGTCTGCCTGAAACACGCGACATATTACGTTTTAAGGTGTTCGCAACACCTCGTAACGCCTCAATGGTTAACATACTTGAAATGATTAGCTGCATCGTCATTTTCGTAAAACTTCAAGAAACAGTTTCACACACGATTATCATGAATGCGCAATAGTCATCGCTATTAAGTCCTATCTACGTGTCATATCGATCGTTTTGCGATTGCATAAGACATGTTTATATTAATAACAGGTGTGCTACAAAATCGCCCCTTCCGCAAATCTGCAAAGATTTTACGCCACTTTTAGTTTAAGAACAGCAAAAATTAGATTAAAAGGACAATTTCAACTTCAAATTGGTATATCTTACATTTTGACTTTTCAATACCGCGAGCAGTGAAACTTCATTCACGACATATCTCGTCTCGTTTCAATGACAATGCGAGACGACTGTACCCCACACACCGAAACCTTCATTCGTAGGACGTTTATCCAGCTGCCGATATTTTCTCAGGAGGAGGGCCATTGGGTCAAAGTACTTTCTATTGCGTGACGGCAAAAGAATAATGCGAAGTCCTTCTATTTTAATCAAGCTTCTCCCGCAAGATATAGCCTGGGGTTCAATTCTTGAATTCATTCGAAAGAGAAGAGCCATGCGAATAGCCAGTCAACTTGCGGCTTTTCTGCAAGAGCAGAATTTTCGCATGTGTTTCTCTTTCGAATGAATTCAAGAATCGAGCACCTGATCGTTAAGAAAGAACGGAAAGCTGAACCGAGAGAGGAACGGAAAGAGGAATAAGGGGATAAAAGGAACCAGATACTCCACATCCAAGAGGCAAGAGCAATCGCGGACCTTGTACGGGGGCGCGTATTCTTTTCGCAGACGGGCTCGTGGCCTGTCGAAATTAGCGACTTGGCGAGGTAACCAGGACAACGGCGTCTCGAAAACAGCATACGTCGACGACACGCTCGCGCGAGAACTCGGCCTATTTTTAGCTTGTTCGTCGTCGAGCTGCCGTCGCTCTCTCGGGAGGCTCGACCGTCGGCTACACCAATCCAGCCGCGACACGCCTTCGTCACGACCAATGCAACTACGATAGGGTTTCCTTGCGAGCCGTACACGAACATACACACACACCCAGACGAAACTCGTTCTTTGTGACGCAAGATACGTCACGGTGAACTGGAGCCTTTGCTACGTAGAGGAACGACGAAATATCCTCTTACGCGATTGTATGTGATACCGGCCGTCGTACACGCTTACTATGCCTACGCGTAACCGGCCACTCGTTGCAACGGCTTCTAGGATCATAGGCGTAGCTTCCGATCCATGATCAAATGAACATCTTCGCCTAAATGAGAAGTTCTTTTATTCCTGTACACGATGCGAGATGTATCGAAAGGAATTTATCTTGCAACGTCTTTGAAATCGTAAATCGCAGCTCTGCAATTTAAGTTTCGAGTTCCTTCCCTCTAGAAAACGTATTCTAATTGACAGAAAAGATGAAGCAGATAAATTTTTACACTCGAATTCTACATCCAGCTATCTGTCTAGCTATATTGGGAATAGGGAGGCAGGAAAGAAGATTCAATTTGGAAGCTAATTTCCTACTTTGATGGATTAGGAAGTCAATTTCATTGAACGAATTCCTGTCACTTTTCTTTTGACTCAGCTATTTTCCTGCAGAAATTTTATCGTCCCGACAGGTTTCTTATGAATTTTGCAGTAGTAAAGAGAATAGAATCCGCGTAATACGCACATTCACTATTCAAGAAATATGGAATTAAGAAACATTAGCGGGATTTTATTTTCGTGAGATAACAGCCCTTTTAAACCTTGAGATAAATTGGAATTGTGGCATGAAAAATTACGGGGGAAAGTTGATAATAAAAGATTACGTAGAAACGTGGAATCAGGTTTTGTCTCAAGGTTTCATGCCTACATCGGCCGACCGTGATCTAAAAAACTAAATCGCTTTATCCGCTAACCCGTGTGGGATCAATATCATTCAACTTTGCAATAATGCGCATCCAATTGAATATTGATTACGCCTAGGGTCGACACTCCTACGCGAATCCGCATACGTGCGGACATCATTTTACTAATTTTTTGACATTAGCCCTTTGAAGCATGGTGGTAACCCACGTTTATAGCTGCGGCCATGTTAACAGTCTATTATAGCCGGAATTAAATGAGGAATGATACTTTATTATCAGCTGACACCTTATCTCGATGAGATTTTCTGTGTAGATCGATACTTCTTCGATCGCTCGCTGTTCCGCTTCTCTATTTCCATGTTTCGTTTCACAGAAATTATTTTATTCATTCGCATACTTTTGCAAATGTACGTATGTCTATGTCTGATATAAATGTAATTGTGTAGAAATTAAATATCCATAAATCTGCTGCAACTGTTAAATATTTAACAACTTTTTACGTCAGTATAAATTTACTCGGCGAATCGCTTTAGCATTGGTAATCTCTTCGGTCGTGCCCCTGTATCAAGTTCGCGATATGCACTGGGTAGTGAAATAGATATCGCCGTGAAAAAATAGGTGTGCTCAGTGATGCAAATTCCGCTACTTTTGCAGCACGATGTGGTCGGAGAGGGGTACATCGTGTTGCAAAAGTAGCGGAATTTGCATCACAGGGTGTGCTCGCTATTTATACTTTCTACCTGATTGCGCTTTTTTTTTTATTTCGAGCGGTAACTGCGAGTGTTATATGTGGCATACTGTTGCTTGTCATCTTTGCTGAAATCAGATGAGTTATGATCGAGAATATTATCTGAAAGTATCGATTCCTAACTTGTGAATTCAGTTTAATGTTTAATCAAGGGTGGAATATTTTTATTTCCCGTTTCTACTTATCCATTTTATAGATGACACATATTAAGATAGAATTCTCTTTCTATTTATACTCGATCAGATTTTAAAGACAATTTATATTTCGGAGATTTGATATTTCGTTGCCAATCTCTATCGAATCGTATTAATTAATTATCACTTGTACTGTAAGTCAGGGTTGGGAAGTAACTCGTTACTTGTAACGAAGTTACAGTTACTTCTTTTTGGTAACTCTAACTTAACTTCGTTACTTTCTCTACATCTGTAACTGTAACTTAACTCAGTTACATTTTTTCGATAACTAATTTAATAGTTACATTAAGAGTTAGGTACTTTATATATTTTTTCAACCTCCACAGATCACATTAGGCCTTCGCATTTGCGCATAAACGCCTTTATCGCCGCTTTACAATTCAAATGCAGATTCGATATTTTTATTTTTATTGCAAGGGAGTAACTGCAAAGTAACGATTCGTTACTTTTCGAGTAACTGTAACGCGTTACTTTTCAGAATTGGTAACTTGTAACTGTAACTAGTTACATTGTTAGCGAAAAAACTGTAACTGTAACTAGTTACTTTTATAAAGTAACTTTCCCAACCCTGCTGTAAGTATAGTGAGCTTTAACACGCGATCACATATTGCTTTTTCTGTGTTTTCTCTTAACCGAGAATTTCATACTCTTCCATTCGTGTTAATAGATGTTAAATTATACTGTCTAGATTTAAACTCGCAAATTACTGATAAGTGCCTTTGACGTAACGCTTTTTTTTTGCATTTTTAAGAAGTCGTTCCTATTTGCAAAGCCGTGTCGTGATATTGTATCGTTCTCCGTTGTGATTAATGCAACGTGTGGACTTTGTTGCTTACGACGGTAATTGCGAATCAGTACAAGAAAGAACAAAAATATGAGGTGTATTTTTTGCGCGGTTCAATAACTTTTCATCGAAGAAATGTTACTTATACTTGTTTTTATTTGCGTGGAAAAACTTGCGTGATGCGCGATAAATGATCGATGCATCATAAAACTTAGCACTCTGCTGCGTTGAGCAAACTTTGAATATCTCATTTGCACCGGTGCATAAACGAAAGATGCGAAAATTTCCTCTAGTGTATTAGTACAACGCTAAAAATGATTAATCTGCCAAAATACAACAATTACTGCGAGTATAATAACATTGCGACTTTCATCTATCTCTGGCTTATTGCAAGATCTGAAGTTGCTCGCATCACGATTTTAAGAATTGAATTATTTCAAGCAGATAAAAATCTAAACTGAAATCGTAAAGCGGAAGATTACTGCCTAAACGTTCTAATAGATCTGTTTACTTTGCTGCTCTCTTCCCATATTTGCAATAGAATAAGGAATATGTTCTTGTAGAGCTTCGAAAGATACAGAAAACTAAAATGCGAAGCGCGACTGAAGCCAGCAAATAAATCGCAAATGGTCGCTATTTCGTAAGAATAAGTTTAAAGTCCGATGCACGATCTTGATGGAAGAGAAATTTCTTTCGATGAACGACAGTCTCGGTGCACAGTACATAGCATTGTTATCGTATATCCGCGTGCGAAGTGCACTCGGCTGACGGACCACCAACGTCAAAGAAGACTCGCAACATAAAAAATGCATCGATAAATATGCAAATGCTGTATATAAATATGTAAACGCATGCTCTTGGAACAATAGAATAATGATGCGCTTCACTTGTGATTTCTGCGGTAAGACCCATGCATTTTTTTTTACATCTTCCACACGATTGCCGTGGAAGTTATTTCAATTATTTATTTTAGTCATTATCGATTTATTGGTCTTCCTTTTTGCTAGTACATACCAAGTGTGTAGAGATAAATTCGTTTTAATAAAATACAAGCGACTTACGCCATTGCACGGCACACAAGCTCCCGCGTGTAACGATAATACAGTATCTCTATGAAAGTGACATGCGTGTGCGCGTGCATATATACATGTTGGCACTATGCAAATCTAACAAAAAAAAATGGAGCGATGTAGCGCTGTGTTAAATAACACCAACACATACGCACGCACGTGGTATTCATGTATCTTCCGGGTGGAATGATACGTGTGCCCGGCGCGCGTGTGCGTGCGTGCGTGCGTGTGTCCGGTGTCCAAGTATAATAATGGTCAGTGAAGATACCGATCCACCAGTCTTCAGCACGTGTTCCGAGACACTGGAGAACGTTGAGACGAACCGCGAGGCAAACGATTCGACACAACACAAGCCATTCTATCGCGCACGGGTCAATCGGTGAAAGTAGAACATTGGAACGTGATCTAACAATAAGTGCGTATTTGTGCGCGGAAAGACTTGGAGATGACGATTAAATCGGCCGACCTCGAGATGCCGTACCTGAGAAGAGCGGTACGCATCCGACTCTCTGAAAAAGTAGCAAAGGAAAAGAGGATCGAAAAGAACTGGATTCAATGATATGTAGTTTTTTAAAACGACCTACATTGATCAATGTTTTTATTTTAAAAAAACGACGTTTCGGTCACAGATCTGTACCCCTTTTCAAGTAATCTGTTCACACAATTGTTAACGATCTCATATCGTTGTGTTAGTGAGATTAGTAAAAAAATGATTACACTCTTTGGTTGAAGAGTGTCGAGAGATGTGTGTTGGACGAGATATCAGATTGAACTGATAGAAGAACTAGATTCCTACGAAATTGAATAACTCGCCTTATTAGGGAAACGTTTCTTCTTCCTCGTATAAATAGCAAAGTAAAAATTAATAAAATAAAGATACGAAATTTATACTGACGAGATATTTCCTGCGAGCATTTCGTGGTTCGCTACTTGTAGAATAAATGTTCGATTCTTCCTATTTGATTCTGAATACCGGGTAATATTTATTTATTACATTATACTTGCGCGCTGCATATTCATCGCTTCATTAATATACCATGTATCTTATCGATATTTGCATCTCAAAAAGGAATAAGGACGCAGTTTTGAAAATGTTGAAGGAATATTCCTTGTGAGAATTTTTCGAAAATGTGTTTCTTCAAATTTTTATATCTTAAAATGAATTAAAATTGTGTCTTTTCCAACAAATTTCCCCTTCTAATATCAGACGAATAATGTATTTGTGATACGACATTCTTTCTGTAATAACTTTAAAATAAGATTTTCCATGTCGATTTCTGCCTTAGGGTCTCAATGGTCGGCTTGCGTTTGCTATCGCGGCGGCCGCTCTCGGCTCGTCGTTTCAACATGGATACAACACCGGTGTGGTTAATGCACCTCAACAGGTATGGATATTCTTAAAACGTCTTACACAGGAACGAAAAAGCAGTAAATGACGAGTGGAAAATGATGCAAAGTAGTAAATACATGTTGTAACGTTTGTTAGCTTATCGAGGACTGGATCAAAGACTTGAAGACGAACCGCACGGGTGTTCCAACGGAAAAGACGGAGGTGACGTTAATCTGGTCTTTGGCGGTATCGATATTCTGCGTCGGTGGAATGATAGGTGGTTCTCTGGTGGGTTGGGTGGCGGATCGCTTCGGCAGAAAGGGCGGTCTGCTGATGAACAACGTCCTGGTCCTACTGACCGTGATCTTCGAGGGCAGCGCCAAGGCGGCGAAGAGCTACGAGATGATAATCGTCGGCAGATTCCTGATCGGTATAAACTCCGGGCTGAACGCCGGTTTAGCGCCCATGTATCTGGCCGAGATCTCTCCCGTGCATCTGCGCGGCGCCGTGGGCACGGTCTACCAGCTGGTCATCACCATCTCGATTCTGGTGTCGCAGATCCTCGGCCTGGAGCAAATCCTCGGTACCGCCGAGCAATGGCCGTTGCTGTTGTGCCTAACGATCGTACCGGCGTTCTTCCAGATATGCACGCTGCCTCTCTGTCCCGAAAGTCCCAAGTACCTGTTGCTTAGCCGCGGCAAAGATATGGACGCGCAAAGAGGTAGGAAAGTAGACGGATAACAAAAATACTTTAACAGAAATTTATCTCGAATGAAACATTTGAGAATAAATTTGCGAAACGCGAGTACCTTTTCTTGCAAAATTCCGTCGTTTTATACATGATAAAATAGGCTTCTTTGCTCACAAAACTTGCCTTTCTCCTCAATAGCGCTGTCCTGGTTGCGCGGCACAATCGAAGTTCACGACGAGATGGAAGAGATGCGAGCAGAGTACGAATCGGTGAAACTGCTGCCGAAGGTCACTGTACGCGAGCTGTTTGTAAATGCAGCGCTTCGCATTCCTCTGTTCATCTCGATCATGATTATGTTCGCCCAGCAGCTGTCGGGCATAAATGCCGTCATGTTTTTCTCAACTAAGATCTTCAGGATGGCGCAGCTTGACGCGCATGCCGCCCAAAACGCCACGATGGGAGTCGGCGCGATGAATGTCTTGATGACCCTCGTCTCTTTGGTGTTGGTAGAGAAGGCAGGCAGAAAAACGTTACTCTTGATCGGATTCGGCGGTATGTTTGTGGATACTGTTCTACTCGCCATTTGTCTCGTATTCGCTGTAAGTATTCCTGTCCTTTAGCTAGTCGAGGTATACGATAACTCCCGAAAGACGCAGAGATTGTGATCCAATTTTTTATCTGCACACTGTAGGAAACGTCGCGAGCAGCAGCGTATCTCTCGATCGTGCTTGTCATCATGTTCGTCGTCCTGTTCGCCACCGGACCAGGAAGTATTCCGTGGTTCCTGGTGTCAGAGTTGTTCAATCAATCCGCCCGACCACCCGCTACCTCCATCGCCATCGCCGTCAACTGGACCGCGAATTTCATCGTCAGCATCGGCTTCCTGCCGCTGCAGGAGGCGCTAGGCGCTTACGTGTTCATCATCTTTGCGGTGCTGCAGTTGTTCTTCACGATCTTCATATACAAGAAAGTGCCGGAGACGAAGAACAAGACCATGGAGGAGATCAGTAGCATGTTCAGGCAAATATCGTATCAGTGAGGATTATAGTCAAAATGGGTAAAATATTTTTCGAAAACAAAGTCAACACACGTACGACCGATGAGTGCGTTTCGCTCTCTATCCTCTTTCTCTGCCTGTGTCGAGGAGAATTCAACGGTTTGGCGAAAGTGGCACACTATTCTATAATCTATCAACGCGCTTCCAATATTCTGCCTCTACGCGGTATCCAAAGTTCATCGATAGGATACTCGGTGAATATTTGTCTGTAATCGCGATGTGTGCTACAATGTATTCGGTACAGTAGTCATAACCCGCAATCGTGCCAATCCGGAAATCTTAACTTTTTCTTGTATAATAATTTAATTTTTTAGCGTTTTATTCTCAATTTCTGTAACTCGGAAACTTGGTTCCAAGTCGAATCGCGCGAGCGCGAACATTTCGCCCTGGGGTTTAAGTTGTGAACTAAAGCCAAATTGTAAACTAAAGCCAACGGTACACGATACTATTTTTCCTACTGGATTTCTTATAAGAGCCAATAAGGATAAGAGTTCAGTAGGAAAAATGGTACCGTGTGCCGTTGGCTTTAGTTTTAGTTCCTACGTTGCAACCAGCAAAGAAAAAGTCGTCGCAAGAAAGAAGAACTGAAATGGCACGAAACCGTTTAAGACACACGATTCTTTCACAGTCTTTTCAAACAATAATTTGTTCCTTGTTTCAGGAACAATAACGTACGCCATTACCTGTACGAATGATTACAGTTCTAGTCACGAAAAGACCTGTAGCCGGAATAGAACGTTGGAAGAATCTTACACGCCGGCCGATTTTATTTTTATCACGGAACCTCCGATTCGTTTTACATCGACAGGTCGCTAAACAAATCTTTTACACGGCATCACGTAAAGTTGTATACTATCTTTTAAAGAAATCATTAATCGAATGCAATTTTTTATAGTATAACGGTTTTATGACAGTGTCAGGAAAAACTAGCGTTCCCACTGTCAAATAATCGCGTCGCGTTACTGTCTAAAGAAATTTAAAAAAATAGTCGTCGAAAACAAAATAGAAGCGATTAGATCGATGAGAGTGAAGAGCGTATCAATTGCCTTTTTATGAGATAATTTATAATAGAAATTTTAAGAATATTTTATTATACGTAAACCGAGATGTAAGTTTTATTCGAACGAGAACGGGAAGAGTGCTGTTAGGATAATTGTAAATACAGAAATATATGTAAAGACTAGTATTGTGCATAGCGTAGGAGATAATTATATTTATGTATACATGTAGGTTTGGTTAATGTTTAAGCATATATCAACGTTTTTTTTTTAATTATTTAGATTACTTTTAATTTGTGTATACATAAACGTAAAAGAAAACATACGATATACTAAATGTAACTCAGGAACTTACGCTGGTTGTTATCTCGTTAAAAGCACAGGTGGATACAAGGTTTTATTTGTCCTGTGTCTGCGCCTCTCGAGAAATACTCATCAGAAACTCAATCATGAATGTTATCCTCAAGCATGAACTCGTGAAAAGTGAACATTTTCATTGGCAAATGTTAAATTCGTTAACGAGATTTTTCACCTTTCACGCGTCTACGCTAGAGAAAAAGATTCATGATCGAGCCCCTCTAATAATCACGTTAGTATTAAACGGATTTACTCTAGAAAGCAGAAAGCATCTAAGTTTACTCGACACGTAAAATAAATCATTGATTTTCTACTTGGAATGTGTCATTTGAGAGAAAATTGAATCGATCAGAATTTCAGATTTATTATAAGTGCGATTCGGTATGTTATCCATATCACGTATGTTATGTGCCATGTATATTCAAAGTATGTCAATCGCGGACCCATCAATTTGTCGCGAAACTGTAAATAATACAAGAGTTTTCATATATCTTTTTAGTTACTTGATTGCTAATTATCGTATAAGTTTTTGCAACGCAGTTAGCTCTTAGGTTTAGGCGATTCTTTTATAAATAAATCTACAAACTCTTGCTAATCAAAAGGGGCGGCGTTAAACTCTGTAATCCGTATCGTTTGTACGCCAAGAGTTATTTGCTGTAATTATGATAATTCAGTATCTCCGTCGACATGTCCGCCTACAAAATGTGTTATTAAATGTTACGAGATGTCTTCAAGATTACAGTTTTATAACACTTGATGTCGATATATACATATATCATCGAAATAAAGAGGAACATCAAGGATGAAACATGTATTTCTATATTAGCTTGTACACAAGGCGACTTTTGGCGACTGATTGGTACATTTTAAATGATCCACGCAAATATCTCCCAAAAATATTAAAGACACGTTTTTCCGTGTCTCTCTCATATTTTGGGAGATATTTGCGTGGATCATTTGAAACAAGCACCCTGCATATTGAACCTGACGGCTATAATTTTCAGGCGGAAAAGCGTTGATGACGCCCAGTGTACGCTCTGATACATGTAGCAAACAATCGTCAAAAATGGCCTATGGTAGTGACGTCGACAACGCCTAATTGTCCAAACCGTTACCGTTTGATCCTTCTCGCGAAAGATGCTGAATTTATCCGTCTTGGAAACGACGCAGGATGTATCTTGGCAGAATAGTTTACACGCGGCACAGATTTTACGTTTCAAACGTACCGAAGACGTCCGATAAATATCGACGAGAATCCCGTCGGATGGCGCGTCGTGCACGATATAGATCCTGGATTCAAATTGATCGATCGTCCCTTTATCACTTACCGGTATGCAGTTGTTTCCTCGGCACACAATGCGGTTACTCCGATGCGGGACGAGGAGAGCTTAACGCTGATGGCATCGAGCGCCGGCAAGCTGCAAATAATTGGCAGGTAAAACTCTCGATTTGCAATCTTTTTGCAAGAAAGTTTCCATGTCACGGTCCCCATGACGACCTCTGACGGTGAGCGACTAAAGGCGGGGAACGCGACGCGGCGCGCGCGTCGCCGTCCCGTCGCGCGTCCGCGAGGAGTATTGCGAGTAAACACGAAGCGGAGGCGCCGCGCTCGCAAGCTCGCATACCTCGCGCGTGCTCGCTGGCACTCGCGCGATCGTCCGTAACGTCGTGACAATTGCCCCTCGAGCGACAAGCCGGGATCTCGGGTCCGTATCGCGTCGCGTCCGCTCGGAGAGGCGTTGGGGCACCGTCAGAGACGCCCGACATGCATGGGGCGAGCGCGTGGTGGTATGCTCGTAGCGGCGTCGGCGTCGGTGCGACCGCGTCGAAAGAACGTCGAGCGTCGGTTCGCCGCGCAACCGACTCATGAACGGTGAGAGGAGCGTCGACGCGGTTACCGCTGCTGCTGCTGCCGCCGCGACCGGCGCTGTCAGCGGCAACCGTGGCAACGGCGGCGGGGCGAGAAGGGGAGAGGGTGCCGGTTCTCGCGTCGGTGGTGGTGGTGGTGGTAAGAACAATAATAACACTGATATCATTGGTAACGGCGTTGCGGCCGTTGTTACCGGCGGCGTCGTCGGTGGCGCCGCGGACGGCCCCCGCGGCGTGACGTTGCCCGACGCCCGCGACACGACGCCAGTGAATTTCTGTCGCGAGACAACAGTACCGCGCACCTGCGGCGGCGGCGGCTGTCGTTGCTGTATCTCCGCCGCCGACGCGTTATCGTTCCCGGTGACAGGCGCGCCGACGCGCGCGCCCAACGGCGCCAGCGACGTCGCCGCGACGACGACCGACTACCGCGAGTTGACGCCGAGCAGCGCCGGGACGACGCCGTTGCTGCTGGACGCCGGTAGCATCGACGCGCGGACGGTCGGTAGGAGCAGACGCGGCAACGATAGCAACAGCAACAGTAATTTCACCAACGCCACTACCGTCGTCATTGTTGACGTCGCGTCGTCGTTCCGCGGCGACGACGCCGACGACGACGACGACGACGACGAAGACATCGTCGTCGACGACGACGACGACGACTCGGGCTCGGACTCGGACTACCACAATCGCGGCAACATGGTCGCGGCGATGAACGAGCATCTGTCCAACGCAACAACGACTACGTCGTCGTCGTCGCCGCCGGCGGTGGCGAACGCAATTCGCGCCGGCAGCAACACCGTCGCGATGTCGTCGTCGTCGTCGTCGTCCTCGTCGTCGTCGTCGTCGTCCTCATCGTCGTCGCTGTCGTCCGCGGCTATAATGACGAGCGGCACGAACGCCGGCGGTAACGGCAATCCCTCCGGCAATCCGATGACGACGATGGGCAACGCCGTGAGCGGTGCCAACGGCAGCGGCGTCTGCAGCAGCGCGCGCAATCAAGAGTTCCGCGAGGTGGACGGCGACGGCAAGGGCGCCGCGACCACGACAACCACCACCGCCGCCACCACCGGTATCCTCACTTTTCCATGTGACTTCGATCATATGTACGCCAGCATGACCGACGGCGCCGCGCCGGCCGCCGCTCTCGGCGTTAGTCCGCTGCGCGGCAACGACTCCCGTCACAATGATCTCACCGAGGTCAAGCACCTGAAGGAGCTGCTGCTGCTCCACCTCGACCTTATCCAGCAGCAGTTCGAGCAGATCGTCACCAAGGACAAGCTACTCACGGCGCTGCGCCAGGAAAACGAGACGGTACGCGGCCGAGAGGAAAAATGCCCTTCCCCCGAGTCGAAATGGCGAGCCGGGGGTCACCGGCCTCGTAGGAGGCGATTCAAAACGGTGTTTTTACTCCACGCGATTTGTTTGTCGAGGCACACACGCGTGGCCCCTTTGGCGATTCGAATGCAGCGACAACGCCGATGTCGGAGCAAAACAGAGCGGGCAGGCGCGCGCGCGCGCGTTTAAATGTCTTTCCCAAAATATTAATTTTCGCGGAGTGCAAGAACCGTGGAGGTGTCCGTCTCCATCGTTCCATTTCTATGGTTAAGCCGCGAAAACCCTCACGGGCATCTATTTTAGCGCGAGGGGAAAGCTTTTGAATCTCGGAAGGTGCTCGGGAGTCGAGAGACGCGGAATGCGGTGAGGCGAGTGCGCGGTGGTGAGTCATCGTGCGCGAGTTTCAATTGAAAACCTGATTCGTCCTCCGATCCCGTTTATCCGCCTGATTTTTGCGTAAGCGCCCGACGACGCCGAAAGATTGCTGCACGGAGATCGAGCTTGTGGAAAAGCGAGCTGGCTCTCCTCGTCGTCGATTGATTCGGCGCTCATTCACAGTCTCGGGCGCGCGACGCTTCCTCACGGTCGTCGTCGACGACAAATAAAGTAGACCCGAGCTTACCGGCCTGATCTAAGCGGCTCGCGCGTATTTCCGGCCGCGAGTCCCGCTCTCCTCGCGGAGCTTCTGGCGGCTCGGCGACTCCTGGCACCATTTTGTAAAAATGCGCCCCGCTCGCGCGCTAGCCTAACCTAGATGTACGTACCACGCGGGGAACGGGTTGACCGTGAAGGTCAACTTGCGCGGTGTCAACACGTGGTGGCGCTACTTCCGCATTGCGAGACCGCTCGCTCGCGAGACATTTCGGGGCTCCTTCGCGCGGGGAGTGACGACGTTCTCGCTGCTGCGTTTTCGCGATTTGAAAATGACAGTTGAACCAAGTTGAACCGAGGGGGGAAACGGCAATCGCGCCAGTAGATCGCGGTGCGCGCCCCCGTTTACTCCCGACGCCGTGCCCTCCCGCGCGCGCGAGACACCGATACCGCGCGTCGACGACGTTCGTTGACGGCGCGAATGACCGAGCGCGAGCGACATCGTCGAATTAACCCGCGGACACATAACCAAAAACCGCGACGAAAGTCGAGGCGAGGGTAAACGACATGATTTGCGAGGAGAGAAAGACGGTGTACGGGCCGTACACGAGAAGTGTAAATAACCTTGGAGATGTCTGTAAAGGGGTGGCGACGTGTAAGAGATGTCGATGACGGAATGGCGTTTGTATGTTGCAGCTGAAACTGCGTCTGGAGCGTATGGAAAGGCGCGTGAGCCTTCAGAAGCTGAGGTCCGAATGTAGCGAGAATTCCACCGGCTCGGAGCACCTGGGCGCCTGCTCGCCCACCAGTGTCAATTCGGTCAACGTACCTTCGACCAGCGAGCAGCTGCACCAGAGAACTGTCCAGTGCGAGGCCGGCAATACCCTGCACGAGAGCTTCAAGATACGTCTCAACACCAGCGGCGGCATCACCACTGTCAAACAGGAGCCGCACGATAATCAAATTAAGCTGGAGGTCAAGCAGGAGCCCAATAACGAAGCGAGGTTCGAATGGGAAGACAAGAAGAAGAGACGATCGGATCCGACTCCCCTGTCCACCGGCAGCAAGAAGAAGAGAGGGCTCTCCTGCTCGTCCGCCATCGGTAACTCGGATGGAATGCAAGAAAAGATACTGGCCCAGACCTTGCACGAGACTAGCAGAAAGAGCGACAAGAAGGCAAAGTCTGTCGTGAAGAAGGAGTCCTTTCTCACCACCGAGGAACACTATTATACAGCCGTAGGAGACTCAACTTACGCGTTAAACATGCAACAGTCTAGCCCAAAAGAAGCCAAGAATACGTTAGAGGTGCCGCACTGGAGGGTCAAGATGTACACGAGTTGCTACACGATGGAGGGAACTGAGAATTTGGACGACGAAATTTTTAACAAGAGACACTTGAAGTTGGAGAACGACGAGAGGAGGAGAAAGCGATGGGATGTACAAAGGATAAGGTTAGTAAAATGTCGTTAGGGCGCTCTCCGTTCTCCCCGAGAGCAGTATATAATAATCTCGCTTGTATATTTTAGGGAACAAAGGCATATAGAGAAGTTAAAACAACGTCAGGAACGTCAAAATCATCAAGCTACGTGCTACAATACCAATCACACCGGTCCTTGTCCCTCGTCCATGGAGGAGGAAACCGTAACGTCCTTGTGGCCTGATATAGAACAAATTCAAAGTCTCCAAGTAGATGCTCGTTTGCCAGTAACTGCATTTGGCGCTCCTATTCCTAGTTTCACTTCAAGGTAAACGAGTCTATGTCTTAAATGTACGTGCATATACCTTAAATAGCTTATGTATTAAACGTTAACGAGCATAAACTTTATCTTTCAGCGAATTCTCTTTACCCTGGTCGAATATAACGCGAATTAAGTGTCGACGTCCTAAACGTTCAACAGGTAGAAGAAAATCTACAGGTAGAAGAAAAGTTTAGAAGATAGAAATTTTTATAAAAGTGGACAGAACTGATTTCATCGGTGCCGTTAATTTTTAATTCCTCAAACTACTATCGCTCCCTCACGCCATAATTGAAACAGCGTTTTTCGTTTGCGAGACAGGGGCACCAAAGATATTTTTATTGACTTTTTAAATATATGCAATATAGTATAGTTTATCTATTTTTTCTACATTTTTATTTAAGTAAATTCATCGTCAATACTTGTTTGATACTTGATCTACTCTACATTTTGTACTCGGTGTTGGTCATTTTATTTACATAACCATGAGTATCGCAACGTACCGAAATATCAATTCGGCATAATCAACATTTTTTCAACTCCAGACCAGATTTCCGCTCCATTTTCAGTGAGTTGACAATATCGATATTTGCAAAGCTTTTTACCGCTTCAATTATACAGAATACTCTTTATATTATTTTATAATTAAATACATCCTTTGCTAACAATTATTTAAAAAAATGGTTAACGAAATCCTGTACATTGATAATATTCACTTGGTAAGAGTATGTTATAAAACAATGTTACATAATGGAAGAATATAATGAATTTTTTAATCTTGTGTAGCCTTTCTTGGTACTTAATAAATTCTGCGTTTCGTCATAATTTCACGTCTAAGGGGCGATAGGTATTTTTGGAAAAATTAACCGTTGTTGCAAACGTGCGATTGGTTAACTTAAAAATTTACAGTACAAATGTATTGTATAGAGAGTGTTTCAGAAAACGCGCGCTTCCTCTCACCAACAGATTCCTCGATGAAATTAACATTTCCTTGGCGAAAATTTGATGGCCTAACGGAATAACTTGAACTTTTCACTAAGGAAACATATTCGCGTCAAGAAAATCTGTAAACGAAACTGGATCGCTTTTTGATACCATCTATGTTATAATCTTATTGGATTACAAATAAGATTGTATAAGCGACCTCGGTATAGCATCTCTTGCCCCCACGCATGCTGAATGTCAAAATCCGAAGCAGGCGGAGAAGAACTTTGGACAATTGTTAAGTCATTAATATCGCGATCCAAGGTACGAGTTTCTTCTAAGTAAAACATTTTCTATGCACAATCAGTTCAATTAAATTTCAAGTTAACTATACTGACTTGGTGGCGTATTATATATTTGGTAAATACAATTATACGAATGTTAATTTTTCACCAATTTCTCATCCACGGTGTCCCCAAATATTGGTGTATCGAATTCTGACATCCTATCCGAGAGGATTTGTGATAATTCCGACTTTATTTGCGTTGTTATGAAACTATAGTTTCACCGTATAAAAAAATCGACGCAGATGATACATTATTTTCGCATATTTCGATCTGCTGATTAATTTATCTCGGATGAGTAAAAATGAAAATTGTATATATTTTTCTTTAGAGATAGAATTTTTTACGTTCTACTTTTTAAGCTACATACATATTCTGTAAGATAATATATTAACCGTCCATGAAAATTAGTAAAATTTCATGAACAAAACAGCATTCGATGCTACGATACTACGAAATGTAATTATCAATATCTTGTAAATGACAGACTTTTCTAGCTGTGGAATTACCGATTGAGAGTTCTTAGTACATACAAATATATGCGACACAACGCTCTATGAGAAAGAACATGTAAATTATTATTTTCTAATGTATATGCGTCAACAGAGAGAATTTTGTTATGTCGGCAGATGTACTGTGTGTCAAAAGTTGTATGAAAGTGTCTAAGAGGGACGTAGGGAGAACTAGGCTCTCCGATGTCACATCCGCCTTAAACGTCCTACTGTGTAATATAACATCGAGTACATTTTAGAAATAAAAAAAAAAGACATTGAATCAATGGCTCTGTTTAATATGCACAAATTCCCAGATTTAAAGCGTTTAAAGGAATAAAAATATCGTTAAAACTTGCACGTGCGAATGGGACGAGAGTTCAACGACGATCGGATCGGAATCAATTTCAGGAATCAAGAAATGTTCATTTATCAAGGAAAAGATTAAAGATGAAAAAAGTCTTAGTGAAACATTTTTCAAAAAGCGCCAAGAGCGAGAGGAAACATGTAAGAAAAAATATATTAAAGAAATAATAAATTACTAATCAGGAAATAAATATTGTTTCAGTTATCTTGCGTACGGCCCACTAAGGATTAATATCGGTCGAGAAGCGTTCTGGATGATGGCATCTCAAAAGCACTTTCTGTGCACAATGAACGGTCCTAGCTCGTCGTACTCCTGCCTAGAGATCCACATCTGCTGGAACGTGCTCAGACTAGCGAGGATCGAGCCGCCTATCCACACAGAGTATTTCCTTTCGGGCGGCGCGATTACTTTGATCTTCATCGTGGGCGGCGCGAGCGCCGTTATCTCCTTCTGCATTCGATCGGCGATGCCCGGATACATGGTAGTGCCGCCCGAGAGCACCGAATTGGCGTACAAATCCTTGCGGATGTCGACGTCGCACTTCATGATCGAATTATACGTCGTCTCGTGTATGCCGCAGGATTCCATACCCAGGAAACTTGGCTGGAACATCGCTTCCGGGCAACGGAAGCGCTCGTTGCCGATCGTGATGACCTGGAATCAAACCGTTATCCGTTACGTCTTCGTCCACTGACCGCGCGGCTAGCCAACCCATGACGAGTTAACACTCGCTCGACGCAAATGCGCGCGATTAATGCTAATGAGCTTACACTACCTCCATTATCGTCATTCGTTACATTTAGATTACAGCTCTATCTGTACTTCTTTCTATTTATAATTCAGACATCATTTTCGAGTCAATGTAAATCAGCTCTGTAAAGTTCGCTAACTTTTAGCGGTCTGACTTAAAAATTTCGGTACAATTGCTAAAGTTCTGGCTCTTTCTCGAAAGACACTCGATCGTCTTTCTTAATAAAAGATACAGATTTGGTCACCGAGAAGTCTTCGCTTTGCGTCGATTACAAGAGATGCTTCAACGTTACCTGACCATCCGGTAACTCGTAGCTCTTCTCTAACGCAGTTGACGCAGCGGCTGTCGCCATTTCATGCTGAAAGTCTAAAGCTACGTAACACAGCTTCTCCTTGATGTCACGCACGATTTCACGCTCTGCGGTAGTTGTAAAGGTGTAGCCCCTCTCGGTCAGAATTTTCATCAAGTAATCTGTCAAGTCGCGGCCGGCCAGATCCAGGCGCAAAATCGCATGAGGTAAGGCGTATCCTGGAAAAAAAATGGAAGAAATATATTGCGACGTCAAATACACAACAGACATTGATTCTTTTTAGATCGTACGACACCAACGAGCATATCATGAGAAACTGAACGAAGAGAGAAATACCTTCGTAAATCGGTACTGTGTGGGACACCCCATCGCCGCTGTCCAGCACTATGCCAGTCGTACGTCCTGACGCGTACAAAGACAAGACAGCCTGAATGGCAACGTACATAGCCGGAGTGTTGAAGGTCTCGAACATGATCTGCGTCATTTTCTCGCGGTTGGCCTTAGGGTTCAGGGGAGCCTCCGTCAACAAAACGGGATGCTCCTCTGGCGCGACTCTCAACTCGTTGTAGAACGTATGATGCCAGATCTTCTCCATGTCGTCCCAGTTGGTGACGATACCGTGTTCTATAGGATATTTAACAGTGAGAACTCCCCGTTTACTCTGCGCCTCGTCGCCTACGTAGCTGTCCTTTTGTCCCATGCCGACCATAATTCCCTAAACATATTCTCGATTAGAACACAATTGGATATTTCATTGCGCAAATGCAACTCATCTATTAGGTACACCCATGCTTTGCATACCTGATATCGGGGTCTTCCAACGATAGAGGGAAACACAGCTCGAGGAGCATCATCCCCGGCAAATCCGGCTTTGCACATTCCCGAGCCATTGTCAATCACCAACGCGGCTACGTCGTCGTCGCACATTTTAGAATAATATTAAGCGGATGATTTTAGCAACGCGAATTTTCTTACAGCAGATAAATAAATAGAACGACCGAGAGAGACTAGATGTGTACAACGTTCTCGCGTGACATTGGCTTCTGAAGCATTGCGTTTCCTCCTAGAAGAGTTGTTGCTTTATATGAGCTCCCCTCCTTCCGCTCACAGATCCACGCACACACCCATGTCTTTTTATATGATGACTTCAGAAACGAACAATAATATTTCAAATTGACTCAACACCAATGGATTTTGATTGTCCATCAATAAACATAGAAAGGACACTTTCGTTTATTGTTAAAAGAAGACAAGTTGACTCTGGCTTTGGTAAAACCTGTTTATAAATTTGTAAATTACACAGTGAATGTATTAATAACGAGAATATAATCTGTAAATATAATACATAGCTTTTAACATAGTTAACATAGCACAGTTTTTAACATTAAAAATAACGTGCGCATAAATGATATGAATAAAACTATGTTTAAAAGTAGTGTTTCGCTCTTAGTATAATACAGAATATAATACAAGTACATATTACAATTGTGACTTTTTTGTCACCAGTACGTATTGTGAAAAGAAGTAAAATTTAATATAGATAGCATTCCTTTCGTGCGTTTCTTACCCTTTAGAGAAATATGTATGTATCTTTTTAAATAAAAGACTTAATTGCTGTTTAATGTATGCCAATTATAACTGGCAGCTACTGCTTATAGCGTTATCCTCAATAAATGCACGAAGTTCTCGCGGTAATTAGAGCATGCGTTTTCCTACGTTCCTGCATCGATCTCTCTACAATCTGCACTAGACTGCAAACATAACGCAAGAGGGTAATTTCATTTGCAAAAATTGTTCAAGCCAACAAATTTTATTCAAAGACAAAATTCCCTCCGTCATTCAAGTCTATTTAAAGATAGATGGCTAAATGACAAGTAAAATGAATCGAGCTAACAAGATTCGATCGCAGAACATAACTGTTATTCGTTCAACGAGTTCTCTCCATATACGCCAGAGATTGACAAAATTAAATAAGAAACGAAGGAAGTAAGGGAAGCTCGTAGAATTAACGGGCTAAAAAGTCTCAATTGTTCTAAATTGTCTCCCATAAGTGTGTGCACTTTTCTAAAAATAGATAATCGAAGTGCCCGGCGGTTTCACAAGACATATTTAGGAAACAACGTTACGTAGTTTTAGAAGAATGTGATACAATTATATTGGCCCTTCAAAAGTTGTTACCATGTGTTATAGAATTGTTCAATCAATCAATTTATTCTATCTATACATGTATGTACATCCAGACACACACATATATCAATTTTGATATGAACATATAACGCAAATGTGCTGTCTTATTCTATCTCATTCACATCGCTTCCAGGTAACAAGCTCTGTTCCTTTGAGAATACTTTACAAACCAACGTGCATTACAGAGAATCACTGTTCCATTGACTGATCGCCCACTAGAGCGATCTTTATAATTGCTGTATTACGCTCCTTAATTAACTGCTCGACTAATGATATTAATTAGGCTGTGAAATTAAGTACCCACTTCAGTCTGAAGTTTTTGCATAAACCACTCTTGATATTTTTAACATCAGAATGCTATATAGCGTAACATAGTAAAAAGGCCACGTATAAACAATTCGCGCAATCAATATGTGAAATACATAATTATGATTAGACAAGCGACTTAGCTTTATGCATACAGCTATATGCATTTATGTACACATGCACACACAACACGCGTATATTCACATTGAATTAACGTGAGATGCATGTCGGAATATATGTATATATACGTATTTGAAGGAATCAATTAAAACTGTAATAAATACAAGCATATTTTCAAGAATATAAAGAATGAGAAATATTGTAGATAAGTGAAGAATGGTACAAAGATAAAACTTTTTTTTTTTTTAATTATTCCGACAGGCACTTCCACGAGTGTGGATATCTGTTTAACTTTACCTTTGTACAAATATTACAAAAAAAAAGCAACGACGATTTGGAGATATGGATTTTCTTTCTAAAGCAATAATACTTAGTAAAAAGAATAAATTAGGAAGTAACAATTGCCAACGTTATAATTATTAACAGTCTTAAAGGCTCTACTTATCCCAGAGTCCGACTTCTTTCATGCGCGTTTGAAAGTACTTTTCCAAGGCATTGGCACAACGGTAATATTCAGTGTCAGGACTATTATACAATCTACAGTTGGTGAAAATCCGTGACATGTCCGCTATAAATAATCTCTTTATTACATAGTATCCCGTATTCAAGCGATCTTGCATCGTCTTGAGATCTACAACACGAATGGATATGTCGTTATACATTTTGGTTTGTTACATTCGGCCGATAACTAGATGATTATAGTATCATATACCTATTTTAATCAGTTAGATGTATAGGCACTTTTCTCAAGGCCCGTGTCCACGATGCTAGAATTCCAAGTTCTAGCATCGTGGGCGCGCACCTTTAAACTCACCCATAGGATATTTGATGTGATCGTAGTAATCCGGAACATCATTTTTATCTACAGGTTTCAAAAAAGGCCACGCTGTGGCGTGTTTCTTCACACTGTTCAATACACCATTTAGTGTATTACATAGTGACTCTGGCACATCTAAGCTCGTGTCCATTTGTTCTGGAGCTTGCATTCCTTTCGTCACGCCCCTCGTTCTAGTCTGAGCGCAACTTTTCCATCCAGTCTCGTGAATCCCCGGGATACACTCGATTGGGATTCCCCTTAAGCCTTCCTTAAAACACGTTAAGCCGGGATGCACTTTCTGTATTTCCTGTTGCCTTTGGTGAATCAGCTTTTTCACTATTTCCTTCTGCTTCCTAATAACTGCCGTAAATTCAGTATATACAATTTTTGGGTTTAGCTCGCAATGCATCAACGTTGCTCCCACGTAATATTTTATGTACCCCTGGTGCACCGTCTTGGGCAGTTTTATATCTTTGCTAAATCCCTGTTTCTTAAAGTATCCAATAGCAAAGTCATCCGCGAATGTAAGAAAATGCAGTATGTTGTTCTTAATGTGATAATCTTTCAACATATTCATCAAGTGTGTTCCATAGCCTTTTACTTGCTCGTGGCTCGTAACAGCGCAAAACACTATCTCTGTAAAGCCTTGAGTCGGAAACATACAAAAGCAAATCCCACCGATTGGACGACCATCCTTTATCAGAGCTAGTGTTTTATGCTTTCTGCAAGATAACAAATACTGTTTTATCGAATGTATTAGGTAAAATGATTTAACGCTTATTGTATTAGATTTGTGTCACTCACGGATCAAAAACAAGCTGAGTAATGTATTCTTTGGGCGTTCTTGGTAATTGATGACTGAACACATCTTGTAGCCCAATCAGCCAAAGCATGGTCTGCTTAGAGACTGGTCGCGTAAGGCTGTTTCCAATTACATGAAATTCTATTATCTTTTTACTTTCTTCTATCTTTGCGGTTTCGTCCCGTGGCACGTTCGGTGGAAACACTGCATCAGAACCAGACAGATAATTAGTGTCGTTAATAGATGCAACAATTTCAGCAATGGCCTCGTCCGGCAGATCCTCAAAAGTCTCGTCAGTTTTCCGCTTCTTTGCGTCGAGACGCCCTTCGGCGTTAGGACGCTTCTCCTGGATTTTCTTAATTCCAGGACTGATGTTTATCGTTGTAAAATTATCTTTCTCGTTCGGAGTGACAGTAACCTTTTCGAACTCGCCCGTTTTCCTTGCTTGAGCCTTTGATTCCAAGGCAGTTTGAAAGTGAGAAGGCGGAAGTTGTTTAAATTCAGGATCCCAAATGGGCGAATTATCCGAATAAATTTCTACTTCCAACAACGAAAGAAACCTTAAATATAAGAGATTACAATTCAGCTCGATGCGTCACCTGTGTATATAAAATGGAAAAGAAATTGGCAACATACTTAGGGAAATGCGTTAAGACCAAGACTCTCTTGTCCGGTGCAAGTTTGTCCCTTTCATTATTACACTTATCCATTAATTGTCTGCAAACTGATCTGAATACAGCTTGTAACAGGGTCTTGCCAAAAACCAGAGGAGTGTCGTAATGCGGCAACGAGTCGCAAAATGCAGGCACGTGGCAGAAGACGAGCCAGCGGGTATAATTAATTTTGTAGATAGAAGCCTCCTCCGCGCTAGTTGTCAACCGTCTGGCACTGGGTGCTTCGAAGTTCCAATAATTGAGGCAGTGTAAAAGCATCTTTGCCATATCGTACATAACCTGCCATTCTCTCGACGGCAAATGGCTAAATTTATAGAGAACAAAGTTCATTACTGCTTTTGCTATGTTGGGTCTCTCGAACGGCGGTTTCCCCAACGAGCCTTCCACGGCAGGCTTTGCCATAGTTAAAATACAGTTCCTCAACAATTTGTACAGATAAATATATACTTTCTTGGTATCGAGATCCGCCTCCCTGTGCGTGCACGCAAAAATATTGTCCGCGTCGATAGCCATACCCAACAATTTGTTGATTTCCAACTCGGACTGAACCGGCAGGTGCTTGATGTGATTTTCCAGAGGATGCGTACATATCTTGCACGGATCGAACAAGTTTATCACCGGCTGCTGTATCTCGCCCTTCGGCGACCTTATGATCGGTTGGGCGTTTTTCCAGCCCGTACACTTGCATTCCTCCGTCTGGCAGGCGCTATAATTCGCAAGCTTCAACAGTTTCTTCTCCTGCGGCCAGTTGTACGTCTGCTGCTTGCGCTGGTGTATCCTTTGGAGATTACTCGTACGGTTTACCTGGGCCTGCGGCTTAGCTGCATGCGCGTCTTTATTATTACTTTCTTGCTGCAAGATACTGCTGACAGGCTGACCAGCTTCCTCCGAAGAGGCTGTTGCCTGAGAGTTGACGTCCTCGGATGCCATTCTGCGAAACGTCACTGAAACATTCCTGTCATATTCCTCTAAACAAATGCCTACCTATAACCAACAGAGCCAGCCGTATATCATTAATCATTCATCGTAATAACATTTTCAACCAACTCACGTCAATTTACACGCGCATTACAAGTGCATTCTCCAATACAGGGCAATTCGGTCGCAATTTTACGTTAATCAAGTCGCTTCTACTCGCAACGGTACACTTTGTTCAATTATTCGACAATAATATCCAGATATTAATAAACGATTACGATATCCGTACAATTGTCATGCCGTCATAAACCAGCTTTCTCTAAAATTCTCTATAATTTGTTATGTTATTATTATGTTGATATATACAGGACAGTTTTTTTTTCTCCCTTTACGGGATCGCCGTCGTCATATACAGTACAGTTTTTCACAGCTCAGGGGGTCTGTTCCCTTTCACCTGGCTGCACTAGTTCAGAGCTTATCTCTCTCTTTCCAATGGGGAGGAAGAAAGATCAACTCTGAACCAGTGCAGTCAGTTCAGCTGTAAAGAACAGACCTCGGGTTATATCACAGCGTTGTGTGCTGCTGTATCAGGAAATGCGGCAACGTTATGAGATAATGCATGTCCATACGCAATGGCCAATCGTTTTCCATTTTTCTCAGACTAATGGTATATACCGAGCGTTGATTGGCTGTCGCGTGAGTTTAGTGGTCTGAAATCTTTAGATTTAAAAAAAATTCTTACTCTCGATTCCAGTTTTCGTATTAAATAAAAATTTGTTAGATCCGAAATTTTCACTACTCTAAATTTATATATGCAATATCAAGTTTTGTATTATAGAAAAGAAAGAAAAGAAAAAAATGTGTCCCTTTATTCATAAATTAATAATTTAAATAAAATTAAAAGTATTGGCAACTATCTCAAGCAGCTTATAGAAGTAACAAATAATGAATACAAATTTAACATTGTTTTGATACTTTGTATATTATATCACAAGACACTTGAAAAGTCTACTTGTCCCATAGACCAATCTCTTTCATACGCGTCTGAAAATATTTCTCCAGAACATTCGCGCAATGACAGTAATCGGTATCGAGACTATTGTACAGTCTACAGTTTGTGAAAATTCGTGTCATATCTGCAATAAATAATCTTCTAGTTACATAATATTTAGATTTCAAACGGTCTTCCATAGTCTTGAGATCTGCAATATAAAATATCATGTGTCATTAGTCTCTAATTTATTATTAAATTTTCTCATTTGAATATTATTTACTTTACATAATAATTGATTCCAAAGTGGTTCGATCGTTTTAAAACGTATATCTTTTTGCTCACCCATTGGATATTTTATATGATCATAGTAATCTGGAACCTCATCTTTCTTCACAGGCTCCAGAAATGGCCAAGCTGTGGAATGGCTCTTGACGCTATTCAAAACATTGCTCAAAGCGTTAGAAAGAGACTCGGACATGTCCATGCAGTCTACAAGTTCTGAACCTTGCGTTCCTTTAGCCACACCTCTCGTTCTCGTCTGAGCGAAATTCTTCCAGCCGGTTTCGCGAATTCCCGGAATGGATTCGATAGGAATACTTCTTACGCCGTCTTTGAAGCACGTTAAACCCGGATGAACTTTTTGTATTTCCTGCTGCTTCTGAGCAATTAATTCCTTGATGATTTCTTTTTGTTTCCTTAGTACCGCTGTAAATGCGGTGTACACTATTTTAGGATTCAAATCACAGTGCATCAGTGTCGCTCCTTCGTAATCCTTGATGTATCCTTGATAAATTGTCTTGGGCAGCTTGATGTCTTTACCAAATCCTTGTTTTTTAAAGTATCCGATGGCATACTCATCCGCGAACGTGAGAAAATGCAGTATGTTGTTTCTAATGTGATAATCTTTCAGTATGTTCATTAAATGCGTTCCGTAGCCCTTCACTTGCTCTTGACTCGTAACAGCGCAAAACACTATCTCAGTGAAACCCTGAGCAGGAAAGGTGCGGAAACAAATACCGCCGATTGGACGATCGTCTTTTATCAGGGCCAACGTTTTATGCTTCCTGCGTGACAAACAATAGACCGTCGCTAGATAAATTCTTATATAATAAATTAACATATTATTTTTCAACAATACTCACGGATCAAAGACGAATTGAGATATATATTCTCTGGGCATTCTGATTAATTGATGGCTAAATACATTGTGTAATCCTATTAGCCAAAGCATTGTTTGCTTAGACACAGGTTGCGTCAGACTATTTCCGATAACATGGAACTCTATGATCTTCCTGCGCTCTTCAATTTTCGCAGTTTCGTCTCGTGGAAGATCCGGAGGAAATACCGCGTCTGGGCCACACATGTTCTTGGGGTCATTAATAGTCGCGACAATTTCAGCGATAGTTTTGTCTGGCAAATCCTCAAAAGCCTCTTCGCACTTGCGTTTCTTTGCATCCGGTCGTCCTTCGAAAGAACGCTTCTCGGGAAGCCTCCTTATCCCGGGACTAATATTTATCGTGGTATAAGTATCTTTTTCGTTCGGTGGGACGGTGACTTTCTCAAATTCGCCAGTCTTTCTTGCTTGCTGCGCCTTCGATTCCAGGACAGCTTGCAGATGAGCCGGCGGTACTTGTTTAAATTCAGGATCCCACATGGGCGAACTGTCGGAATAAATCTCAGCTTCCAGCATCGAAAGAAACCTTAAATACAAAGAGTTATGTAGTAGCTGGTAAAATTACGCAGGACGAACATTGAGCGAAAGAGAATTCAATGCGTACTTGGGAAAGTGTGTTAGAACTATAACTTTCTTCTCCGGCGTTAATTTATCTCTTTCAATGTGACACTTATTCACTAGTTCTCTACAAAGTGGTCTGAATACTGCTTGCAGGAGAGTCTTCCCGAATACTAAAGGAGTGTCGTGATGTGGTAAAGAGTTACAGAATGCAGGCACATGGCAGAAGACTAGCCAGCGGGTGTAGTTGACTTTGTAAGCAGCGGCTTCTTCCGGACTGACTGTTACTTGTCTGGCACTGGGCGCTTCGAAATTCCAATAGTTCAAGCAATGCAATAACATCTTTGCCATGTCGTACATAGCTAGCCAATCTTTTGGCGGCAAGTGGCTAAATTTAAATAAAACAAAATTCATCACTGCTCTCGCTATGATAGGTCTTTCGAATGGTGGCTTTCCGAACGGGCTGCCTTCTAGGGTTGGCTTTGTCATAGTTAAAATACAATTCCTCAGCAACTTGTACAAGTAAAAATAAACCTTCTTAGTATCGGGATCCGCTTCTCTGTGTGTACACGTTAAAATGTTGTCCGCGTCGACAGCCATTCCCAATAATTTGTTGAGCTCGACAAATTGAGCCGGTAAGTGCTTGACATGATTTTCTAGAGAATGAGTACACGTCTTGCACGGATCGGAAAAGGTGATAACAGGTTGCTGTATCTCGCCCTTCGGCGACCTTATAGGTGGCTGTGCGTTTTTCCAGTTTATACATTTGCACTCCTCCGCTTGGCAAGCACTGTAGTTGGCGAGTTTTAACAATTTCTTTTCCTGTGGCCAGTTGAGCGTCTGCTGCTTGCGTTGGTGTATCCGTTGGAGATTGCTCGCCTGAGTCTGTGGTTTAACCGAGCTTGTATCCTTGTTGTTGCTTTCCTGCGAGGTACTGCTAACAGGCTGTCCAGTCTCTTCCGAAGAAGCTGACGCTGCAAGAGAATTGACGTCCTCGGATGCCATCCTTGGAAAAAAATCAGGTTGGTCATATCGAGAATTGGATAAGCCACTCCCTAGCCGCATCAAAGTTTCCAAGGCGGAGTAACGTATCTACGCTTGTAAACTTACCTTAGAAAACTTTTCGTCTCGATACAAACAACATAAGTTGCAATTTCGTGCAAATCTAAGTTAATCGCGCTTTCGTTTACAAATAATTTCTTATCGTTGGCTCACGCATGGAGTAATGAGCATTTGACAATCTTTTCGATTGACTGGTCCATTACGACGAGTTATTCTTCTGCTATTATAGCCACGTTTTCTACAATTTGTTAGTATCGTTGATTTAAAAGACAATGCTCCGACCAGGGTTAAGTTAGGTTGGGTTATGGCTGCGTTCGCTTTGGACGCTTTGGACCACGGTGTAAAGATACAAGGCGAAGCAATCCGGTGGATGCGCAGTGCCAACCAATCAGAAACTTGCCTCGACCTTGAAACTACAAATCATTGCGGTTGAATGCAGCAAGAACTAAGGAACGATTTGCCCCCAAAAATTGGTTACATGCGCAATGTTTCACCTTGTATCTTTACACCATGCTTTGGACGCTCGCGGCGTTGACGCGCTATCCTTCTTCGACGCATAATGAGCGACAAGGATGCGCGTGTGTGAGCGCAGGCCGCAGAGTCAATCATTTGGTGCACACACCAACGCGTCCAGGTTGCTAGGTGCGTGTGAGTAGAGCATCAAGAAATTTGTGTATTGCTACATTAAGAAAGTATTACTGTGCTTCCAAAAAAAAAGTAAACATTTACGAGAGGAAGGGCAAAAATCGCCAGGTTTCAGGGGCAAATCACGGAACAGCTGGACACAATTCGCTTCTGCGTTTAGTGACTTGAGTTAGGAATCCATAGCAGTTTTACCTCGCCTTGCACGAGAAATGGCAGAGAATGTTGGAAGGGAAACGCCACCGATTTACAGCGAGGAAACCAAGACTGCGGGACAACCGCTGTCGGATTTCCTGTTGCAACTGGAGGATTACACGCCAACGGTATCGATCTATTTTCTTCTGTTTTCGCTCGAGAACCAAATTATGTTTACGTGTCCCATATCGGACACGTTATATATGTTGTAATTTTTATGTATTGTACATTCTTTAACGTTAGATACCTGATTCCATCACCGAGCATTACTTGCACACAGCTGGTTTCAACGCTACCGATCCTAGGATGTAAGTATGGGTTTGTTTTCTGTTCCTGCACTGGTGAACTAGTGCAGTAAGCTAGAATGAGAAAAAATATGCTTGTCTTACTCCAATTTATTGCACTAGTTCACTAGTGTAGGAACAGAAAACAAGCCTAATGTTATTTAAATCAAGGGTTAAACGGCTGACCAAAATCATGTATCTACACCAATGCCTACTAATGCCCTTATTTTATCTTATTATTTGGAGGGGATGGTAATATTTGTTCTCTATTGCAAGAACGATACATTCTTATTGCTTTAGAGTACGCCTGGTGTCCTTGGCAGCGCAAAAGTTTATCTCAGAAATTGCCAACGATGCGCTACAGCATTGCAAGACACGCGGCGCTAATCAGAATTCAAAAACAAAGGGAAAAGACCGACGTTATACTCTTACTATGGAAGATCTGACACCAGCGGTTGCGGAATATGGCATAATAGTGAAAAAACCACATTATTTCGTTTGATCGCTTTACAATTTGATACGTGCACTTTGTTAAATCACATCGATGCAATTAACAATATGGAAATGCATCTTGGAAGAGTCTGAGCTAAAGTCTATCTTGAATAAAAATGATATATTGTTATGTAAAGAAAAGGAGTTCAGGACTACGTATGTTTTAATTTGAATGCAATAAATATAAATATCTTATTAATGTAGTAATATTAATAATATACTTGTATTAATAAAACATGTATGTATAAAATATCTAAACAGTTCTACTTTGTTAAGAACAACGCTATTGTATGAGTAAGTCTAAACGTTATAGTTTCGTGTAATTATAATGCATGGTTACGTGGATATACATCTTATTATATCATTGTATCATTGTGCTAGTGTTTTTGTAAGAAATTAAAAAGTAAATTCAATAAAATGTCGACAATGCAATAAAATTGTGCCTCCTAGAATACTGGACATGTCACGTACATCTTACTCGATTATTTTCCCCTGATACTATATCGAGATTTTGAAATTAAAATTTTTGTCACCAAGGTATGTTGGCAAGTTCAGGAATTTTTGTTATCGACGACTGATTAAGTAAACGGCGACTTTACCCAAGTTCCACATACGTTCGTATAGGGCGACATCTTGTGTACGAAGAGATTCGTAAATCTGCAGAAATATAAAGTCCCATAAAAAGTGATGTAGTCAGTTGAGGACTGATCGCGAAGAGGCCGGTTTCTAAGCGGCGTTAGTCAGTTGATGGGCCCATCCTTCGCTAAACAGAGTAGCGTCAAAATGAACAAGTACGTATTAACGTTATTTTACGTTAATTAACCTCCACTTAACCACCTGCATTTGAAACACGCTAAACAACCTAACCTAACGGTTGACGGCGTCCCCGTAGAGGGGAAATAAAAGAAACTTGCATTTTACTTTTTAAAATAAATTCCCCCTCATGGGAACGCCGTCAACTATATAGCGCACTCTGTCCTCTTAACTTCCTTTCTTACCGTCTTCCCTGTATTCTTATCCTTTCTTTACCCTACCTTTACGGCCATGTGTCCTCTGGGCGTTATTAGTCGCCTCTCACCACACGGAAGGCTATACGTGAAAGGTTTTACATGAAACGTCTTTTTGCCTGAGAACAGAGACCTGAAGAAAGATGCCAAGCAAGAGCAGTCGAACAGTAGTGCGCGACCATTGTCCATCGAAGGCCCCTCAAGCTCTAATAACGAGCAAACCCCACCGCAACCGTTACCGGACCAACCGAGGCAGCCAACAAACATGCAAGGGTTGCTCAAATACGCTATGAATGTGGCAAAGTCCGAGAACTCGGAAAATAAGCCAGTTTATCCGTTGGACGACCAAGTATGAAATTTATTTAATTTCTTTAAAATCTCTCACAAGAACCTCTCAAAATTGATACTTTTCTGAACACTTCTTCATTTGTTTAGTAAGCAGCGCACATTTCTCTGCGCCACGATCGCCACTCGTTCATGTCTAAGGGCCTGTGTCCACGATGCTGGAACTTGGTCCAAGTTCTAGTTTCGAGAAACGTGTGGCCAATCAACTTACAGTTATTCCATAAAAGCTGCACGTTGATTGGCCACGCGTTTCCCGGAACTAGAACTTTGACCAAGTTCTAGCATCGTGGACACAGGCCTTAATGAATGTGTTTATATGTTGCAGAAAAAGACATTCTTGAACGAGGCATTGTCATCATTAACGGTAAACGTAATAGAGGAATTGCAGAAAGCTGTAAAAGTCCTGACCAATGTCACTAATCTACGAGCGGACGATGATTCGTCGGAGTACGAGAGTGCATTGGAAAGGATGGCGGATTTCGTGGACAATATCGACATAGCCAACGACTTGTATAACATTGGGGGCTTCTCGATACTTCAACCATGCCTGAATTCCTCGCACAGTAACATTAGATGGCGGATAGCTGATATCATCGCCGAATTGGCGCAAAATAATCCATTTTGCCAAGACAAGTTGCTAGAAGCCGGAGTATTTCCTGTGCTGCTGTCTATGATCGATACAGACCCGTCGGAGCAGGCCAGGATAAAAGCTTTGTACGCGGTGTCATGTAAGTGACGGAAGGGCACGAGGCTCGGACTTTATATCTCATTGGTTATATTTTAAACACAGGTATAGCCAGGGGCAATCCAGCGTCGTTAAAATATATGGATAGGAACGATGGTTACTCGGTGCTTTTGCGAGCGATGCAAAGTCCGGTGGAGAAACTGCAGATAAAGTCCGCATTTTTGCTTTCCAGCTTGTGCAGCAAGGATAATTCGAATAACGTAAATAAACAAGTAAAATATACCTTGGTAAAAATGGGATTCGTGGAGCAAGCAGCGGGATTGCTGGGTAGAATGAATTTACAACCGGAAGTGAGGTAACGCAACCGTGACATTTTAAGGAGACGCGTGCATTTCTTGTATTTTCCTCGCATCCGACATAAATCGAGTATTACGTTTATCGTAGGGAACAACTGCTGAGAGTGCTCAGTAGTATGGTGAACGATAACTTCCTACCGGCGCTGAAGGAATGCCGGCGATCGCAGTTGTTTTTAAGATCCACTTTGGAGCAATTGTTGACAGAATTGAAACCTGTGGAAAATCAGGACGAGATAGACATGTGCGCCGAACTCCTGGACAAAGTGTTTTCCGAGCCTGATACAAGTCAAGAGAGATAACGAATTTGTATCGATCTTTTCGCTTAATAAACACAACATTTGTCTAACCGGTTTTAAGTAATTTACAGGAATGTGCGTATAGATGATAACTAAATGTAGTAAATAAAACTGATTCTTGTATGTGTCGAGCAAATCGATCGGAATATTTTGTTTCGCAGACCAATGTTTGTAAGACCAATCTTGTGTTTCGCGACTACCAGCCCAAGCACAATTGACGAAATTTGTTTTTAAAATCTTTCACGTTCCGAATCGCGTATGCGCGTAATAACTTCCTGCATTTTAAACACGCGCGTACGAGCCAATTGTCGTGAACTTGGATAATACGAATCGGCGTTTCTCCAAATTGATCCGATCAACGGAATGCTCACGCACGTCCGGTGCGTCAATCGGTCGGCTCGTTTCATCATCCATCCCCCACCACGATCTCTCTGCTGGCGTGTACCGCCTTGTACTCGACTCTTCTCCGTCTTCCCACAGTCCGCCGTGCTCTCTCCCGACACCCTTCTCTTTTTCTCCTGTTGGCGCGGGCCCGGTTCTAGTTAACCAAATGTTAGCCGGTTGGCACAGTCAGCCGGCAGCTTTCGCACTGTTAACTCGTCCTTCTTCCGGGATCCTCCAAATGTCGGGAATACTTGAGCATACGTTCGCTGGAGATTTTGCAACAGTTGTTGAGAGATTGACTTTTTTGGAGCGGATTTCCCTGACCGACTTGATCCAAGATCGATCTTGAGGTTCCAGGCATGAAACGGACGACACGTGGTCAGGATGACGGGGAAAAAGAAGCATCTCGTAGTTAAGGTATCCCGTCGAATACGCGAACCGCCCAGCGAATTAGTAAATTGAAATCTCCGCGAAGAATTCAGACGCGTGCACCAGCGCGATGATCGAGGATTGATTCGGCAATCGGTGTCAAAAGTGAAACCTGCTTGATAAACATCGAAAAAGACCCGACAGAGACCTCTTGGCGATCTGCTGCAACTGAAATGAACATTGTAGCTAAATCTTCATTTCGATGGAGAAACATTTAAACTGATTGAAATTAATTCCAATTGAAACGGATTTTTCATCGAGCGAGACGGACTCGGGAGTATCCAAACTTTTACAGAAACTGAGAAACGCAGTGTAAAGGTGTATCGATACATGTCTTTTAATTATGAAGAGAGTAAATGAAATGAATTCTCGACGGCAAATGTAGTATCGTAGAATGTGAAGCTGATAGTGTCCTACCTGAAGATGAGCTAAGAAAGTGGCGAAGGTAGGACAATTATAGAGGGAAGAAACACAGTTTTTATAAGTATTACTTAGCCACTTGAACGCTACCAGAGACGAGATAAGAAAGAAATAAGGAAAAAAAATAGGGCAGAAATACGCGATAGAGAGACTTGCTCGTTGCTCGACCTTCTTTTTTTGCCAGATAGCACGGAGATGAATGGTACGCAGGAAAACGAACTTTGGATATTTGGATACGGGTCGCTCTGCTGGTATCCCGGTTTCTCGTACAACAAAAGTACAACCGGCTATGTGAAGGGCTACAGCAGGCGATTCTGGCAGGGCAACACTACGCATCGTGGAACGGCCGAAAAGGTGAGCCAAATTGGTATTTTCCTTCAGTTTTTCCATTATTCCTTGTCAACTATCGCCGAGTACCACCTTCGTCACCCTCAGCAAGAAATGATTTGTCGATCGATGTCGAATCGACATCGTCTCGACGAATCATTTCTCATTGGTATAAGAGGCGTGACATTCTGATGTTATCTTTATACGCGAAATATCGCAAAATGCCCCAGGAACGTTTCTAATGTCATTTCTTTACATTTGAGAGTCCCCAACTAATTCGTTTCAACACGTTTTTAAAACGCGACATAACGCAAAAAGCGTCCGACCGATGAAATCTGAGACGGTGGCCGAACAATGTAATTTCATGTTTGAATAATCGGAATAATGAATTCATTTCAGAAAATGTCACAGATGTTATCTCGACGGGTATAATGAAATTGCACGTTTGAGACACGATCGCTTGCCAGAGTTAATACATTATACTACACATAGAAGAAAGTCGTCTATTATAAGTTATGAGATAGGATTTTACATGAGATAGTAGGTTTTCGACGTCCGAATTAAATGGCAAATCTTCTTTCGCAACGATTACACGATCTAACAATTTTCCACTAAAACAGATTTCACTCCAAGGGCAGTAAATTCATGCTGGAACCAACAGACGATGCCTATTCATTTAGCAGAAACTCCGCTGTCTCGTATTAGGAGCCTATCCCATAATAGGGAGACTTTTTCTCTACACTTAATTTACGCTGCACACGCTTTACATATTCGGTACATGTTGAAAAGTTGTTGCTGTAATACGATAAGCATAAAAATTATTAAAACTTTAAGATATATTTTATTGGCCTTACTATCACTGATACTGTTTTACACGTCAGCTCGCGGCGCGTACTAATGCTTGACGACGTTCATCTTCGGTTCACGTGATAATAAAGATCGTAGCAGCTGTATACGGACTTTGGATAAAGCGAACTTCTGCGGCAACGACCCTATCGATACGATAAAATAGCAAACGAAATCCCGTGACTATAAAGAAGAACATATAGTTATCCTTGACGGGATATATATTCGCAGTATTTGTAATACATTTTTGCGTACGTAAATATGTGCCATGCTTTTTGCGCGTGATTTTTATTTTTAGTCATTTACGAACCCTATTAATATCCGAATTTTATTGCGCTCGCTCGTGTACGTACAATACATATGCCGTGCATTCTTTTCCTCACGCTGGCCCGATTCCAAGCATACGATACATTTTTTGCGACATTGATCATTTGTACGCGCTCGACTCGGCTCGATAAGAGTCCGTCGACACGTACGTGATCATTTTGATATCATTTTGATAAAATTACGCGGAATTTGTGGAACCCCAATTCGCACGTGCTTCAAATAAAAATAGCTTAGGTGCTCGAGATTTATTTCTGTCTTCCCTTTGTTTCAACATGCACAAGAAAACTCGCGTGTTTTGTCATCTTCTCCTTTGTTTTCTTTTATCCGTTTTCAACGGAAAAACGATATAAAACATATACGTAATTATTATTATCAATGTGTAATAAATATAACTGTCTGGAATTAATTATCAATTACAAATCAAGTTTATAAAAGCGACTATTTAGTTGTTTTTATTTAGATGTAAGATACATAGAGACTATCTTACATTTCTAGAATGTCCTCGTAAGAAGTTCTCTAATTGTAAAAGTCATGTTTTTCCCTTTTAGGGAAGAGGGGACGAATGAATGTTGCGGTCATGCGTTTTGTATTACACTTACGTATAAATTACGCGAAACTGTATACAACCAGTTACAAACCAGTAGTAACTGATATCTTCAATGAGAGATAAGCTCCGTTGCTTATTATTCCTTGCTTTGCATTTTGCAACGGTGCGATATTTTCTGCTTATATACAAGCTTGTATTACATGATATGCAAACGCACGCAATATAATAATCTAATCTTCTAATACAAATTAAATGCTATACATCTGTCGCCAGGGAATTGTTCTATGTATATATAACAAATTTCGTGTCACATCCAAGATTTTCAAACATACAAACTACCAGGTAAAAAATGTTCATACATGAGCATGCATAAATATACAGTATTATGTATAAAATTATACACGAAATATAGCCATACATATTTTTATACTATATATTTCTATACAATTCTACACAGTTCTATATAAATTTATAGATTTATACGTACTTTTATATGAAAAATTTTTTAAGGGAAAAAATTGCTGAGCTTATAATTTTTCGCATAAAAAATTGTTTCGTATAAAAGCATGGATAAATCTGTAAAATTATACAGAACTGTGTAGCATTGTATAAAATTACATAGAAATGTACAACGTAAAAATATGTATGGACATATTTGATGTATAATAATTCTTTATATTTATTCATGTTCATGCATGAAAAATTGTTTACCAGGTGATTCAACCAATTAATAAAATTCGTAAGACTCTCGTGTGATAAACACAAATTCGAAGGAACGAAGGACTAAAGAGCCGTGACAGGATGTTAGCGTCGGAATAATTTATTTTAAATATAAAACTAATTCGGTTCTTCTCAAATGATTTCGTAATCTCTCAATAGGATCGGGTATATTACATCACTGTTCCTTTTATGTTGCAGCCTGGGCGAGTGGCCACCCTAATCGAGGACAAAGAGGTACTTAATTTCATATTACAATCGCGTATATTATATTGCCGCAATACAAATCTCGATCATGGGAATTACATGCAAGATATAATTTTTTTTTTATTCGATGACAGGCTGTAGTTTATGGACGAGCGTTTCAACTTCAAGACACTGAGGCGTTATCCTATTTAGAGAGCCGCGAGTGCGTTTTAGGAGGATACCTGACGACCGTCACGACATTTCACAGCCGGGACGGGAATAAGCAATTCCCTGTAGTAATTTACATCGCCACCAACAAGAACGAGCAGTGGCTCGGCGAGGCATCGTTGCAGACTATAGCGCGTCAAATTACCGAATGTTCCGGTTCGAGCGGACATAACGTCGAGTACCTCTTGCGGTAAATGAGATACATAATGTAAAATTGTTTTCTAAATTCGTATATTATTGTCCGGCACGTCGATAACGTTACGAATTATATAATAAGACGATAAGAGAATTTGTTTGATTTGTGTGACAGCTTGGCGGAGTTTATGCACCGTTATTTGCCGGAGGCACATGACGAGCACCTCTTCACGCTGGAAATATTGGTGCGTTCGCAAATAAAGGAGGAGAGCATGTGCTTGGCGATGCTGATGGGAAATCACGACTTCGTCATCGACCTCGACGAGGACGCGGAATCGGCCGTCCGCGCCGAGGAAGTTAACGGGCGACCCCGGGAGAACTCTTTTCAATTCAGCACGCGGATTCCGTCCAAGAGCTTGCGTTGCGTAAAAATGTAGCCAATGAGATTGCACAGTTGTGTCTTTCAACTTTGACCGCAGATCGAAGAAATGGAGGAAGCGGCAGCTTACTTCCTTATGAGAGAGAATCATCCCTGTTTAAAATAATTTCTTACGTGAAAATTCAGAGCCGCGGACTTTGCATTGCAGTATCCCTACTCGTGGGGCATGTGGGACAACAATAGAAACACTTTTATTATGCAAACCGTACCCAAGCTATCGCTTGAGTGCACTTAGAAGTTGGTCGGATCTGCCGTTGTTGAGATCCGAAAATCTGTGGGCCTGTCAACTCGCGTAAACTACACGGTCGGTCTCGCGCACGCGGTTCTAGCGAGCTTATACTTGACACTACCGTGTCTCGTGATAGATAGAATACGATTAGATTACATTAGATTGTAATGCAGTTTCAATGTAAATTAACAGGGCGTCCAGTGGTCAGGGAAATCTGGAAAACCGGGAATTTTAGAAATTTGGAAATGTCAGGAAAAAGTCGGGGAAATTTTTTCATTGAGTTTGCTGGACACTGATTAATAAGATTATATTTACATCGAAATTGCACGTAATCTAATGTAATCTGATCATATTCTAATATTTTAAGCAGGGATGCAATTCAAGTACAAATTTCCATATAAATAAAAGTGCGTAAATTAATAGCGAGATCACAATTCTTGTAGAGACATTGAAAGAATCTTAAATTAGAGAGACAAGTAACTAACTGAAAGAAGAGAAGTATAAAGAAAAGAAGCTATCTATTAGCCTCTAAATTTAAAAGGCAGTTAGCTGCAAATTTCTTTGGGAATATGATCTCGCTACTGATATACATCTTCCTTGGGGGATGTTTGTGAGACGGTTGCGCAATTTTGTATCGTCCAACGAGCTGGACACGTGTACATTTGGAATTTCTTTACTACTTTAACATAGACAGCATTATCTCTCTTATTATTTTAATACACTAAGAATTATAATCGCCAAGTTGCGGATAAAAATATAAACGAAATACTTTTTTTAAATAAATTAAAACAGTGAACTTATTGTTAACTAGCAAATTTTATTGAATTTGCTACAACGTTTCGACCTTACTTCAGATCCTTTTCAAGTAACGATACAAATAAGAAAACGAGAAAAATTCATGGACAAGTACAGAAGCTGTGACTATTATATAATATTTTTTATTAATATACAAATGAAAAATCACATTGTAAAAGTAAATCTGTCGATCAATTACAAAATCCCTGCCTACCCGAATTTCTACTATTAAATATATCCCATACAGCACAGCAAGGTTTCAGCAACATTTAGCAGTAATTTATCGCAAGAGTGCAACATTGCAGCAACGGTAAAATGTTCGCCTTCAGAAATATTGCAATGTAATATTACAGCAACATAACGATATAATGTATGCATAATATATGTTTTCTCGAAGCGCGGTGTGCTTCACTTCTCTTTTAGATCTATAGTAAATGAAGACTTGCAATTTAGAAATATACATTTGTATACACCAACTCGAAGTAAACTCTCTAATCTTAGTAATTAGAATTTAAGTAACAACGATTTTTGCTTCGAAACAATGGCTGTGTTCTCCAGAAGTTAGCGCTTAATAAGCGCTTTATGCTGATTGGATAGATCTAGAAGAATAGCTCTATTTCAGCACAGATCTGAAAGTATAATCCAATGAACGCAAAGCGCTTAGCAAGCGCTAACTTCTGCTGGACACAGGCAATTTCTCGGTTGAACAGAGTTGGTCGTATTTAATAAATACCAACAAGTCCGCAGAATGATACACAAAACGTACAATAGTAACAGTCGGGAACAAAAAAGACCGAATTCCAACGTTCGTAGTTGGTTTTTCTCTCGGCGCGGTGACGTACGATGTTTTTGTGCCATCGTGTACTACCTGAAGGTTGCAGCGGTCTCACTCGCTCGCCGAGCGTCGAGCCGGCAAGCAGTGGCGAGAGTCGCTCCGTGCGTCGCGTCGTAATTCTTTTGCCGTATCGGACTCCAAGACTCGATCGCGATTAATGCAGGGATGAAAAACGCTATTGATCCGCACAACCTTTATTAGTAACAAGTAACGTTCCTCGATTAACTATTAACTTTCTACAACTTGCAATGAGAAACGAATTGTACGTTGAGGCGACGGCTCTTTACGAACGTATGCATGGATATTTCACGAGACTAACTCATCTAAAATATCGATGTAAATCGTGGTACTTTGTCGCGATTACATCTCGTTTACATCTCGTTTACGCACCGCGCTTTTAATTATCTATCGTTTTCGCGTAGTCTGTACCATTTTCGGGAGAAGAGAGAAATTTGTGCGACTTCGGCGTTCGCGCTGCAACTCGCTCTGTCGTTGTTCGCAACTCGAACGGGCAGGGAGTAAAGAAAGTCGCTTATCGCGCGTCGTTACATTATGTAGATGTACTTGAAAATTATCTCGATTAACTGTTGCAATTAATAACAACTATTTATATCGCTTCCGATGCTCGCGTTGTGTTTTATTTCGCCAATTCATATCCATTCTTCCGAATCAAAAATGCAAGTTAGGTTAGTTTGAGTAATTTGTGTAGCAGAAAGCGATACTTGTTAATAATATTTGGTGCGTTTCGCGGTATTTCACATCGCGTACGGGAGCGCCGGAAATTTCGCGCGATCGATGATTATCGCGAGCGAGTGTTGTGTAAGTGCACAAGGAAATCTGAGAGGACGTGGCGGCCTATAGGGGGGCATCGGGCAATGGCAGAAAATCGGTGAGGTAAGTGTCTTACATTTTCATGTTATTTGCTACTTGTGCGAAATAAAGCATCTGTTGTGTTTTTATTTGACTTATTCAATATATAAAATATGAAGTATATTTAATACAACAATTTCGATTTTACACAATTAGTCTATATTAATCATATACATATTTGTATTTTTACAGTTTAACATATACAAGTTAACGATGTACAACTCGAATCTGCTGTTGCGAATAAGTGAGTGATAAATTACTTTTTATTTTAAATTGACGTTGCGACAATTACTTCTTTGCATGCATACCAATTCTTAAAAATATACAATGCTCAACTACTAACTGCGCGCGCGAAGCGCAAGACATTGGCTGCGTAGTTCATGGGAGCTTTCCAGCAAGCGACACAAGTCGACACAAATGTCGTTCTGTCTTTCGTCGCATTCAATGAATAATAAAGACAGAACGACACTTGTGTCGACTAGTGCCGCTGGAAAGCTCCCCATGTCCACATTTTCAATGGCTGTGTTCTCCAGAAGTTAGCGCTTAATAAGCGCTTTATGCTGATTGGATAGATCGAGAAGAATAGCTCTATTTCAGCACAGATCTGAAAGTATAATCCAATGAACGCAAAGCGCTTAGCAAGCGCTAACTTCTGCTGGACACAGGCAATGTCCACAAAAGGCGTATCGCGTTCGAGGATCACGTAAAACCGGGCCGTGGCAGTTCTTAGGCCTCTCTCTGGGCTGCTTTCGCGAGAAGATCAAAATGATCCAGATTAAAATGACGTGCTACGACTGGTCAAATCTGAAATTTCGTAGCATATCACATTGAAATTTTATTCAATGAAATTTCAGATTTGACCAATCATAGCACAACGTCATTTTAATCTGGATCATTTTGATCTTCTCGCGAAAGCAGCCCTGATAATATGTTTAAAATTTGAAGACAATATCCGTATGAGATAAGAAATAACACATAGTGTCAAAGTTCGTTGATCATACGTCGATAAAATAGTGAGAGTATCGTTGACTGTCGATCGATATGCTAGCAACTTTGCGTTTCATCCAGCGATAAAATAGCCACCTTCTCTGATATTGTTGCAACAATTATATACATTACGGTTTTTTACATACAACTGATTTTTATCTTGTGCGAAAATATATGTTTTGTACATATGTTTTCATTGAACTTATCTCGAAGTCTAGTAAAATATGATATTTCACCTATAACCGATCATTCTACCGGTGAAAATAACGCGTAAAGGGAAATTTTACGTAGCTATATTTTGATTTTCTCGAAACACGTTCGATCCGCCGAGAAATTTATGAACGGTACATCATAATATGGAACAGTCATTCATCCAGCCGCTTAGACTCTCCATGAATATTAGACTGACCATTCTACGGAACGTTGCGCCGCATTTTAGCTACCATTATTTTACGTAATAATTCGAACGTTCAAGTTTTAGAAAAAGATTTCCTGGAACACACACTCGATAACAGTACTCTAACGGAACAGTAGTGCTTGTCCCGCGTCGTTCTATTAACGATATTATATCTATAATTCTGTTATCAATTTAAGTTGTCGAAATGATCCGAGACGCGGTGCGTTTCGTTGACAATTAAGAACGTCAGTTAAGCTAACCGGAGAAGACTATACGCGTAATTTTATCTGTGATAATTAATTAACAAACGAAAGAATCAAATAACACAGCAGAGAAATGTTGTGCTTTTAATCTTTAGTCAAAAACACATTGCGTAAGGAGGGATAAATCGTTTAATATTACTTCCCAATATTGTAAGATGGTCGCCTTCTCTTATTTAGTAATATTGGTTTAATATTGTATTAATATTAGACCGACATTCTTATTACATTGTTAAATATTGGCCAATGCACTTGCAATATAAATCTAATATTATACAATTATTACCGTGCAATACTTACATTTATTCCATGACCAATATTGGCTTTACGTTGAACAACATCGGCCGATGCGTTTCTAATGTAACCAGCATTGGACCAATATTTAGCTAATGTTTAGTCAATGCACTGCGCTACTATTAACAATAAGATATTTTACAAGGACCCAGCTTTTCCAATCTGAAAGATCGTAACGGACTGTTCGCAAAACAAAAAAAAAAGACATTTCGGATGCGACGCCGTATTCGCGATGCAGTTGCACGCCCGGTCTCGACTATAAGTCTTTAGTGTATCTCAAAGTCACGCGTTCACGGGCGCGAGTCGGGCTTAGAAACGGGTTTATGCTAGCGTTAGACATTTATCGCACGACACTAGAGAAAAGAAAAAAAGGAAAAGCTACTCACGCAGCTCGTCTGCGTATCGCAAAAAGGAGCAACGCGACGTTCGTTTCTCACGCATCTTTTTTCTCTGATCGATCAGTAATCGGAAATATAAATAGCAATCTCGTGCGGCGTGTTGGATTTCTGTAATTGAAGCGATTACGCTTAATTTCTCACTTATACCCCCACGTCAGTATGTGTAGAACGAAACGTTACTTCTCGCAGGTATCGGATATGGAAATCGGACGATCGTGTATTCGATTTCGAGTTTCGACAGAGCGACCAATTTCTTTGAGCGAATTTTAATTCACCTAATTCTTACGAAGGCACGTTACGGCAATCTATAATCCGATTCTTCAGCCATTACGTCAGACCGAACATTGTTTTAGTTATGTCGATTTCTTACGATAAAGAGAAATCCGCCTGCGCCGTTGAAGTTATTTCGAGCCGACTCAAACAAATAATAACGACTTACCTGCACGGTCTTTGCAGAATGGACATATACCGGCGTCCGTCACGCATCGTGACGTTAGAACCAGCCAGGTATCTCAGGGATAACGTTACTCGGTAGCACAGTGCATCTACTGTCCTGTAATTGCCATTAAGAAGAGGCCGAGCAAATCGATTAAAACCTCTTTACAAATGATAAGAAACATCGCGCTGAGGCTTTATTTCAAAACCAAGAAAACGGTAGAGGAAGCATCAAACCGTTCAATTCTATCGTTAACACTTTTAAGCACTCTAAATGCGTATAATTTAAACTTGTAAAAATTGCTCATACTTGCAGTACTTTTCAAAGTGTTGACACGGTAGAATGATAATTGCGCAATTGCTATAAAATATCGTCGAGATGAAAAGTATAAAATATTTGCGAGCGTTAGGCGCGTCAAGCTGAAGTTACTTGTCATTAGCATGAATGAAAGTACGACTACCGTATCTCTTATCCCCCCCCCCCTCCCCCTGAAGCCGCGTATATCACATGGAAATTTACGTAACGATGTGCCGTGCCGCCTGTCCTCTTGTTGCAATGATATTTACTGTGAAAAGCGAATGAAGACGCTGCTGCATGCAACAAATTGGATATAGCCGGCATGAAGAAGTTAACAACTCGCACACGAGCCAACTCGAGCGTGTACGGAGTATACGCTTCGTTTCGCTGAAATAATAACGAAGATCCCCAGACCCGGCCCGTGTCGTCACGGTGTAAGCAGGAATTTCTTGCTCTCCTTTCCTTTACATTTTCACCCAAAATTACAAAAAAGTTCCTGCAAACGTCGACCGCGAACGAAACTCCCCGCCGAGCGTACGGGATGCAAGAGCCGTGCAATTCGGAAGACTTGCAATTAGAAGCGAATTTCGCAAAAAGCTGCGTCTTCGTTGCGCGAAATGATTATTCGAAATATCGCGCGCGATGTAACAGTAGTTTCGAAAAAACTAAAATCATCCGGTTTAATTGAACGGATAACGCTCGCTCGTATTATCTGCACTGAGAAAATAAGTTATTGAAACGACTAAATACAGTTAGTCGGCAGTACTGCTTTAGTTGAAATATATATATATATATATTTTTAAACATGCAGTGATTTATCGAAGCACACATGTTTTTTAATTGACGAATATTTTTGTTAATTGATAAATATTTACTTGGCAGCCGGTGATCATCGCGTATAGTATATAATATTCAACACTTTTTTCTCCATGTGCATTTTGCGGTATCGTTTATCAATTCGCGAAAGGCCCACAGACTTCTATATAGAGGACGGTCCCCTATTATGAGATAGGCCCCTAATACGAGACGGCGGAGTTTCCGCTAAATTTGAATCGAATTTACAATTGGCCTTCATCGGCCCGTCCAAGTATATTTAATCTCCGAATATAATTCTTGAAAAATGAGGTTTGAATCCGTAGACGCGATTCGGTGACACGCACGATGTCGACACCCACGGTTCCTCAAGGGCTACGGTTACGGCGGACTGCTCAGCTCGCGCAAGAAACGTCCTACACATAAAAGTAACTCGGTTTTACACGTCGGTTTCATGCGCTTGTCAACGATTGACAAATCAACGATCCGGCAATGCCGATCGCGCCCGCGCATGAAAATGCATAGGCAATAGCGACAAAAACTTCGTTAAGGCCATGCACCGGCTCAAGGAGCGTAAAATGTGGCACGTTACACCATGCAACGTGACGATTTCCATCGCTTGCTGTTACGATCAGTAAAGTGTCTTTCCGCGTCTCAGGTGTGAAAAAGTTTCATGACAAATAATCGCACTATTTTTCCTCCTTCCTTTTCTTATCGATTTAAAACTGTGACTAATGAATCTTATCACTAGAATTAGTAATTCAGCTAGTATTTTAAAATATTGATCTATATAGTTTTTCTCTCGATACCTTTTGCGCAAATCTAAGTACTATAACTTTTGTAGCCCCTCTCTTCCAATAATTTATTTCCCTTGTTTTTCGCTACGATTATTTAATATTTATGTTATAAAAATATTGAAGCAAACACGAAAATGATAAAATGCACACATTCGTGTCTCAAAGATGATATAAAAAAAAACGGATGTTTTAAAGGCTTCGACAATAAGCTACTTTCAAGTTAATTAGTTACAAAAAGAACGTAAAGCGCGCTATTAAGCGATGGCATTCTGCCATGTTGCTAACAATTAATCGTAACTATGCACTTTGTAAATATAACACTAGTTACAAGCGTCTCAGAGAAATTTCTCTGAGAAACGTGCAACCGCAAGACAATGCCGTGGTTCCCGTGGATCATAAATACACGAATCAAACCGTGCATTAACATACATCTTGCCGCAATTACACGCGTTTCTTTATTATTACACGTCGAAAAACTTTCGCTGCGCGGGCATTTTTATTTCCTGCCAATTTTCACGGAGCCGCGCTGCACCAGCTTACGACTTTTTCTCATGCACGTCTCTGCCGTATCCGGTTTACGCGCGCGATTCGGAAGAGAAGAGATCAAAATTATTGCGTGACGGTTATCGACGAAACAAGGGTAATCTACAACAATTTTGCGGACGCGTGTCTTGTTGAAACGATTGAATGATATTTCTCGAGTACGCACAACCACTAGCTAAAATGTTGTCCCCTCGATTACACGATTTCATACGATTTCATCTGATTACAAATAATCTCATCTAATTGCAAACAAGTTTCTTATGTGCACGTTTAAAAATATGTAATACGAGCTGCTAGATTTCCTCAAAATATATCTTTCTTATTTTACTAACAAGCATTTGCTTGTAGAGGTAATTTCGTTGAAACGATGTCGAGTCATTTCTGACTGGGAACTATTTCAATCCTATTATGAAAGGAATACGCGCTCATAGGTGTGAACGATGATGCATATATTTGGGAAATTTTGGGGGAAAATAAAAACAAGCTGAAAAATGTTCAAATTAAATGTTTATTGTCTAACGAGTGAAGAAAGTTGAAAATGAAGACAAAACGATTACACGGGTATTTCGTAAGGGTTTCATAATGATTTCGGAGACACTGTCCCACGATTACATCAAGTTGTTACCCCCTTGCATAAACAACGCGAGTAAAGTGTCACTTCTGGCAAAACACGCCGATAATACGAAAATGAGAACGGGATATCCATTATCGGGCCATTTGTCGAAATTAATATCCACAGCTATAGGCATGGAACGTGGCAATCGCGTTAATATGACGTCTCGCGTAATTGTTTGTCCCCGTTAATGCGGGCCGCGCAAATGAAGCGTGCGGATCCCCGGCCGGGCGAGAGAATTCCCTCCGGCGTGCATAATTAACGCACCGACGCTGGCATCTTTTGTATCATTTACGCGCGCCACATTGCGCAACGGCGCGTCGATTGATCGAACTCGCAATTTCGCCCGATCCCCCGCGAGATCCTCCGCGAGATCCGCGCGCGCACGCAATCACGCACGAGCGTTGAACGTTGCGTCTATCACACCCGGCTTAATTAATAATTCAATGTCACGCCGTAAACGCGGACGCGCGGATGTTTCAATGTGGCGGCAAAGGGAAAGAAAAAGCATTCGCCCGACGTCGCACAAAGGCGCCTAATTTAGCTGAAATTCTCGGCCGCGTCATTATCGCGCGACTGCGATGCACCTCGTCGATCATTTAACGGCGGCCATTATTGCGCCGGTGCATCAATTAACTGCATTCGTGCTTCTCCTGTGGCTTTATACGTACATATATACATGTATACGCACAGATAACAGAGAGGGAGAGAGAGAGAGAGAAAAAGGTAGAAAGGTCTCTGTGTCGAGGCGCGCGAATGGGTCCCTTGGGCAAAATAATATATTCCCGTTCGTTCGATGTGCCCCATCGATACCGCTCGCCGTGAAATTTGCGGAAGCACTGATAATCTTGCCGATTTACCTTTTGTTTCGAATAATGATTTACCTACGAGCGCAACTTTTATCATAACACACTAAAAAAATTTTGCTACCGTAGCTAATTGCGGTTTGCTAAAAATATTTTGCCGCCATAACAACAAGTTTCTAAAGCACAGCAAACGGCTTGCAGCCGCGCCTAATACAGTACAATACAGTGGTCGAAGATTTAGCTATCGCAACTAAATATTATCTGTCCATGTTTTACAACTGAGATTTAGCCACGCGCAGTTTTTAGCTACGGCAGCTACAATTTTCTTCCCGTGCGGGACGCAACACTTTGCCGTTGCAGTCGATGTTTGCGGACGAAATATTTTTTTATACAAGTGTGAAAAAGATTTTTCCTCGGAACAACTATGTAGCGGATTAAACTGGGGCGATCGATACGAACGGACGGATCATTAGAAACATTGGCGTAAACTTGTTCGTTCCGAGTATTCGTGTGCTACGCCCAATGACACCATTGATCGATGTGTGCCCCGCCCGCATGAGCTAATGACTCGTGGAAGGTTATTCATATCCATGATTTTGAAAACTGGAGCGAAGCCTGTTTCCGTATCGGGGCGAATGGCGATTACGGGGCCGAAAGGGGTCACCGTTGTAAAAGGGTGAGCGCGAAAGGGGGTGGCGAACGCAAATAGCGAAAGATCGAGAATAGGGAGTTCCGATCGTCGCGTCGATCGGGAAGAAATGAAAGAAAGGCTAAAAATATCCAATTTTCTTATGCACATTCCACGCGAGCGAATAGTTTAACGGGTGGGAATTTGCGTCACGAGGCTCGCATATAAATCCACGGGATGGAGACTCACTTCACTTATCACCTGCTACCTTCGTGAAACGCTATCCCTTTGATATCGCTTTACACGCTACGTGATTATCAAAGTGGATCGTTGTGCACCGTGGGCGCGTTTGCGCGTAACATGTGTATTCTTTCATTGCGACCATTTCTTCGGTCCAACATGAAATCGTCGATAATCACCATAGACTTATATAGACTGCGCGTCCTTATGGCCGCGCTGAAGACTACACTGAAGGATAGAGCTATTGCGTGAGTGATGCTTTCTCTCTCGCTCCTTGTTAAGAGTGGGAAGAAAACCACGCATTGTTAGACAAAGACCACACTCACTCTGGCTAGAGACCCTGTAATCAGAGACTGGCCATAAGAGTTTGTCAAATTCCTGCGAGCGAGAGAGAAACACAGGCTATCTCACTCTTCTACGATCGTTACAATTTAATTTCACGATCGTAGAAGAGTGCGACAGCCTATGTTTCTCTCTCGCTCGCAGGAATTTGACCAACTCTTATGGCCAGTCTCTGATTACAGGGTCTCTAACTCTGGCTATTGCTCTCTCACTTTAATGCAGTCTTCAATTCTTCTCACGGGACGCGCAGTCTGTATAAGTCTATGACAATCACACGTCTCGACTTACCTAATTGAAAGCAAACTCTTCTCTCCACACTTACAATTTCACGCGCGTCTCTTTTTTTTGACAATACTGTTTAACGAAATTAGAACGTATTTTCTTATAATTAAGGTTTTCCGAAATATCGAACAACTTGATAATCCTCGGCGAGAATATGTTCGAAATAACAGACGATATTGCACGGTGGTTTATTCCGCTGGTCAATATTATTGAGTTTTATTAGTTTCTGCATATTGACTATATAGGCAACCTTCCGGCGCACGTAGAGCCATATTAATGTTAATTGGCAATCATTTCGCGTTAGTGTTTCGCCTCGCGTGCGTGCCGAACGGCGCATTATCTATGCGCCATGTTCTAGAAATAAATATCGCACACGAGGTCTCTCGTAATAATCGTACTCGCGTACCGTCAGACAGATAAATGAAAATCAGATGTACAATTCACCGCGTTTATTTAAAGCAGCTTGTAGACGGCTACCGTAATACCCGGTAATCTCGGGCCTTTACTAATATACACTTGCGATAATTGCGCACACACAGATAACGTTATCCGCGTTGTAACAAAAATTGACGATCCAGTAAATTAGTAGAAAATAAAATTTCCGTTATCTTAAATTTGTCTACATTTTACATGTTTGACGCATGTTTTCTTAATCCACGCCCGCGGATCGGATCGTACGGCAGACAGCATCAGCGGATAGACAGAGAGACGTTCTGACGCAGAGAGTGTCAGCTGCGACGTCCCTCCTCGGGAAGAAAAGGCAGGGCCCAAGAGGGGATAACCATGAGAAGAGTTATCCTTGCTTGCGTCATCCACCTGCCGCGCGCGGTGTCCGCGTTCGCGTCCGCGTCCGCGTCCGGTACCGTTTCAAGTGTCCGCTGCTCCTTCCGAGCCTCGGAGGATGGCACTTTCGCGCCTAATCGCCCGTAACTCGACGATCCCGCTAATTAATTCTGCTTCTAGACACGCGTACGTTGCTTGTCATTGCGAGATTGATTCTTCACCCACAGAAAAAAAATTTCCGGATCCAATGCTATTACACTTGAATGTATCATAAAATATGGATCGATATAGCGCCAATCGTATTTATTAGAGAAAGGAATATTTTTATCTTAAATGAAAAATTTTAAAATCTAGAATAAAATGACAGTATGTGTCGGCTTTTGTCGAATATCGCGGTGCCAACTTCGCGCGTTGTAAGATGGAGGGAAAATTTATTCTAAACGCAAGAGTATATAAAGTTACTTTTTTTAAATATAACATAGTTCCATTTGATCTGTAAAAGGTCTGATTTGCAAAACACTTTATTGTAAATTGGTTCTTTGAATGAATACTAAAACGTTACGTGGAAACGAGTCCAAGTAAGAATACACGTAATGTTAAACCGCTCGTTCGAGAGGAGCTCAAAGGTGTGATCTTTCGCGAAAATCGAGACGGCCGGGCGGGAAGGTTAAACGCGAACGGCACAAGACGGAGGTGACATGGTCACGGATTGGCCTAGGCCCTAAGGTTACGGCTCGGATTTGCAGCCGGGCTTTCTAGCACGGTCGTGTCGGTCGTTGGTCGGTGGTAGTTCTAACCCGGCCATTGGCAAATCGAAGGAGTCCAATGCGCGGATAACGCGGCCGCTTCGTGCGGCCGATGGTCTTATTGCATGCGGACGTGGTGGTGAATGCGCAACGGCGGTGTCGGTGTTGGAAAACGGTGGTAGAGAAGGAAGTGAACAACTTTCACGCGACGTCGCCGACGAAGACGATGAGCCTCTTCGTATCGGAATGCTACTGCGTCAGTGTCGGAGTCGGTGAGGGAGAAAAAACTTACGGCCGTTGTGTCCCCTTGATCCCTTCGAACCCTTGCGTTCTATCGTCGAAGATATTTCTTAGATAGGCAGTAGACGCGTTGGATAATCACTCGAGGGGAACATTGTTGGATGAATAAACTTTCTTGCTCGAAATCAATTTTTTCTTGGAATATAGCAAGATCAAAATAGCGAGGAAAAATATAAAATAGCGATATTGTTAATCGAAGAAATAAATTCTATTTTTTACTCGTTGCGTTATAAAGGAAGTTTATCAGGAGTCAGTCTGTTGTCAAAGAAACTATTGGCGGATAGATTAAATTCGATGGTATTAAAGTTCTGTTTTCGTTCAACGAACAGAATGTTTCTCTCTTGGATGCTCCGATGCTTGTTCGGAATAGCTTCTGAACTAGTGACCTCCGTTTCTGCGAGATGCGGGATTCGAGGAGTCACGCGGAATCAGGTTTTCTCCCAATTGGAGCGATTAAATCTAAGCAGCACGGGATACTCCTTCTTCTCCTTCTTCTTCTTCCGGCGTTTAAATTCTCTCGGCGTCTGATAGATGTACAAAAGAAACGGACGAAGCGAGGTGCCCCATACACGCATCGCCAATTATTATATTAGGGATCCCGCGCCGCCGGGATCTCCGCGCTCCTGATTCTTCATTTTTTTCTTCTTGCGCAAAGTAGATGCTTCTCTTCGATCCGTGATGATCTCGCATGCACAGCCGGACGAACGGACGGATATTAGAATCCCTTCGCACCCGAAAGGGTCGAACAGATGTTCTCGTAAACAGGTGAATCTCGGATACCGAAGCGCGCGAGATCTCGAGGCAATGTCTCGGCAAAGCTTCTCGCGCTTATCGAACGGGAAAAAAAATACTTTTTGTTTGCGCTGATCGGCATAAAAATTGGTTAAAGTAAAAATAGTCGCCGATTCAAGAAGTAATAATCGACGGTGACATTCCTAAGCGCATTTCACATTTTATTTACACATTATTTGGCTTCCTCCAAAATCTACACCCTCAGAAACGATTTCTGTTACCGAGACAATATTCTTGACGCATTTATATTTCTCACACCCTCATTTAGTATAAAAATAAGACAATGTCAAAATAATATCAATAATTCTTATTCTCTTCTTTTCAAATTAAAAAAGATTGACTTACTATAATATATTAAGACAAGAGTAACTTTATACATATTTTCTTGCGTTTAGAATTTTTCCCTTCATCTTGCAACGCACGAAGTTGGTACCGCGATATTCGACAAAAGACGATTCTAGATTTTAGAATCTTTCATTCAAGATTAAACTATTCCTTTCTCTACAATAAATGTGATTGGCGCTATATCGATTTAACTTTATGATACATTCAAGTGTAATAGCATTGGATTCGGAAATATTTTCTGTGGGTGTAAGTACGTTTTATCTCAAATATGTAAAGAAGTGTAGAAGGTAACAAAATCATAGCACGTGCGTTACGCGCTCCGTTCTGGGATGCAGATTTTTGTTGGACTAAAGGCTCGACTATGTCTCGCGAACGGGGCAATTTCGCCTTAATCGGCGTGTTCACGAAGATTAGGTATATGCTCTAGAATCGTGTGCCTGCGGAGCCTAATGATTAGCCTAATGGGAAATCCGGGTCTACTCTCTCTCCCTACAGCGCGGGGTCACGGAGTTAGTCAGGTGAATTCTTCTATTCCAAAGTAGACAACCTCCAGATTACTTTGTTCGAGAGATGGCAGCTACCAGCCGAGATTTCACCAGACCGAGAGCAAGAGTGGGGTAGGAAGGGAGAGAAAGGCGGAAAGCCAAAGAGAAAGAGAGACAGAGACGCGTCTGGTTATTGGCGAAGTATAACCGTGCTAATTTGCGAAGCTTATCAAGGGGAAATGTTGATCGTTGTCTGTTAGTAGAGACTGTTTAACGACAAGTCTTAACGCGAGAGACTGTGCTTCGTTTAATAAAGAGTTACATAAAGCACTCGCATTTTTTTTTACTGCCCACTCAAGTGCTGTTGAATCAAGCTGAGTGGGAACCGTGAATCGTGGAACTGCTGATAATCATTATTATTATTTTTCTTCGCACGACGCTGGGAATCTCTGCAAATATTCCGCTTTCTAATATCTAAAATAAAATGACACGTGGAATGGATAATCGTATTCACGCTTATTTCGTACTGCAATTTCCAGCAGTCGTAAAAAGATATTGAACGAACAAACAAAATTACGACGAAAAAAAAATGCAAGGTGGAAGCACACGGCGGAGCGAAGAAATTCGCTCGCGGCATTTTCCAAGGAAAATAACCGGATGAACTCGTCGCGCTTGTGCTTAAGTGCGCGACAGTGCAAAAAGGAAACCCACCGTGGGGAGAAAGAAAATTGCAGCGTGCGGACACAATGAGAGTGGGATAAATATAAGCGTAGTCTTTAATGCAGGGAACGCGGGAAGAGAAAGAGAGATACACAGGCGGCGCAACGACGTCACCTGCAATATCGTTACCTCTGTGGCGCGTTTACGGCGAAGGACGGGCCTTTACGTATCATCGATTTCCACCGTGAGAGGAAAAAACGTAGTCGTGATCGCGAGGCGATCGAAGATAAAAATCGATTGTTGTCCCTGAGCGGACAGATCGAATCACGCATACGCGTACGCCGCGCGTTCAATGATTTCGCAAACGAGATTTACGGCGCTATGACTAATCTCATGGACAAGACTACGAGATGCAGAATATTCCTTGGGATTGGTGAACGGGAAATCGCGGATGTCGGAATACATTTATCCTCGTCGTTTGAAACTCGATTCTTTTTTCATTGTGTAAAATGAAGTATTTTCACATCTGTGTACTAACATTTTGAATGAGAATCCGCATCAGGTTAAGCAAAAGAAGCATAGTTTTGTTGGCTTAACAGGAGAGTAGACCGTGTACGAAACGGATAAAGCGGAGATATTGTGCGCGGCGTAAAGCTGCGAGGAGGATCGTGACGAACGTATCGTCGCTCGGTCGAGTCGCCCGCTCGTCGCCGTCACAATCGGACGATTACGTTGCACGATGAGGAATCGATCGGTGCCATCGAGAGGCAAAGTCGCGGACAATAACGGCGCTGTCGAAGGTGGAGAGTTACGACGTGGCGGCGAGTTCCTTGCTCGCGCGCGCCCACCCTCGGCGTCGGCGTCCAGACTCGCTGGAGGCACTCGATTTATAGTCAAGCGGAATTAATATAAGTACAAGTACACAATCGTGACGTATCTCGGATTTACAAAGGTTGTGCGCGATGGAAAAAGTGAAATAATAAGAGACGCGGCCTTAAACAATTAATAATCCGTATTATACATACTCGAGGGTAACATTATTTTATAACAATGGCACGGATAATGCGGCGAGGTGAGTCGCGAAATAACTTGATTGCGGCTAATTACGATTCAAGGCAGTGGCTGATTTTTCCCTCGTTTAACGGATCCTGTTAAGGTAACGGAGTAATCTCACCTCGCCTTCAATTGCCGCATCATCGTCGTCGACGTCGTCGTCGCAGTCTTCGAGGTAGTCATCAGTGCGCCCTGGCGATCTCTCGTGCGTCCTGTGCATTGGCGACTGCGCGTCCTTACGTAACGCGACGACGTGACGATAGTTTATTCATGTAACAGGCATGGCCGATTCCGCAACCAGTTCCGGCGCGATGGCCACTCCGTATAGTAATGAACTGAAGACCGTGCTAAAACAACCTCGATACAATCTCATTTTCTATTGTTATATCATTAGGCGCAAGCAAAATTTTAACAATGAACGAGATTTTATTGCTCGCGTTCTTGAATTTCGACTCGATAGAAACACCCTCGAGTCTCTAGTACCAAATTCTGTCGAGATGCGATTCTCACGTGCATCTAGAATATTCCGTGATATAATTTCACGTAATATAACATACTTTCGAATAACGTAATACACTTAATAATACCGCGATGAAGGTATTAAAGATCCCGATGGAATCATATAGGATTAATGAATCGTGATAAGCGAAACGAGCTGCATTCACAAGAACCGTAATAAGCTCACAAGTGCGAAAGTGGCGTTGGAAAAAGCAGACTTTGGAGAAAATGGCGTTACGAAAAAATCACGGGCCGTGTTATCGCCGGCCGTTCGTTACCGAGGCACCTACGCGCGTGCAAGAAGCGAGAGCATAATTAGAAAGTACAAGGAGGCTCCGATCAAAGAGAATGCGGCGTAACGCAATGCAAGTGGAATTCCGTTTGGTTTCCGCGATTGCGATTCTCCTGTGCGAATCGCGCCGCTGTTCCTACGAAATGCCGGTCTTAACGGACGACACGGAATGAACAGAAATATGAACTTCACGTAATCATTTCTATATCGCGCAACTTGTATTCGCGCAGCCCTCGAACGGGTGAATCAGCAAATATCTAAACTTATTTTAGAAATGACTGGAGGAAATCTTATAAGTCGCCAGAAGTAATTAAAAACTTGAGAAGATTACTTGACCATGTCTAGCAAATTTTTATGCTTAAACTCATAACGTTTCGACCATGATTTGTGGTTTTCAAGTGATAATTGTGTCAATAAATCCGTATGGTGACACAAGATATATTTTCAGTTGATCAGAAGGGTAAAAGGATGCGTCGAGCGAGCATGTAAGGTGTCGAGTAGCCGTTGACATCACCACCAAGTTTAATTATTGAGACGTCTTTATCGCATTATCGCTTTCCAGTGCCTGCGCCTACTTGTCTTCGAACAGGAGTTTCATTTCCTCTCTAGGTTTATAGTATTAATCTCAATAAACTTTTCAACTGATAATTGTGTCAATAAATCCGTATGGTAAATCAAGAGAACTGATGTTAATTTCACGAACGACAGAACGTGACTGGTCACTTGAAAAGGACCACAAACCACGGTCGAAACGTTGTTAGTTTAAGCATAAAAATTTGCCAGACATGGTAAAGTAATATTCTGAAATTTTTTATTTTAGAAAGATAAGATAAGTTAGAAAATTCGAACACAAGATTAGAGAGCATCTTTTCTACGAAGGATATCGAAAGCAGCACGCGTGACACAAGATATATTATTGAGATTAATACTATAAACCTAGAGAGGAAATGAAACTCCTGTTCGAAGACAAGTAGGCGCAGGCACTGGAAAGCGATAATGCGATAAAGACGTCTCAATAATTAAACTTGGTGGTGATGTCAACGGCTACTCGACACCATACATGCTCGCTCGACGCATCCTTTTACCCTCCTGATCAACTGAAAATATTGACGATACCATTTCACACAGTTCGAATTTTGACTGAACAAAAGCGAGATAACAAAGGAATCGCAAATATATAAAATGTTTGTCTCACGCGAGATATATCTGAGAGATGTCGCCTTTTTCTCATTTATCATTATACTCCGCAAACTTAATCAAGGTAGAACCTGTGTCCTTGGACATTCCACCCGGAAACAAGTAGTGGCTCGCATACGTTATAGATATTTAATCAGCTTGATTTTTATCATTTTCTAAATTCTACTTGCAACAGGTGTTTACCGCTTTCTGCTCAGACTCCCTTGACTTCTTCTTTTCTTTCTCTCCCCGTGACTTTCCAAATTTACTCCATTTTACTCCGGACTACGATCATTTCAGTCTGTGGTCCTAGAAAATAATCAATTGGTTTCTAGTATGAAGAGGTCGCGGTGTATCGCCCAACACTTCCGGAATCGACAGGACAAACGGGCCACGGTATTTTATTAGACCTGGTCATCCCTGACCTAGTCATCCCTGTTTACGTCCCCGGCCATGAACTTCCCGTTCTTGTTCCGGTTATTTTTTTTATTTCCCTTGCCACTTTCTACACTAAAAGAAATTCCCTTCCTTTTCTGCCTCTGTTTAACACACGAAACGTATAGAAATCACGTATAGTTCAATCCCAGAGACAACAATATTAAGTCTCTTTACCTAAATGAAGAATAAACGAATATCTTGGAGAGAGTATCACAGTGTTCTTATTAAGGATTAAAAGAGGGATCCACGTTTGGAGACCTGCATAAATACTCACGGCACGCGTCTCGGAGGATTGACCTGCGGAGCAAAGACATCTATTGTGTTTTTCCAAGCTGACTCCAATCTTTATTGTATCTCTTACAATTCCTGGGAAAAATCTCGCGATAAATGACAGTAGAAAGACACGACGTTAGACTGACCAAAATCCTCCGTCCTTTCTCTTGGAGACGCAAAGAAAGGTACCTTGGACACTTTACGTCACTGGATATCCGCATAATTCACCCTCGATCGCTGTCGTCACCGAGGGGGAGAGCATCGTCGCCCGATAGAGAGAGCGTCTCATCGTCAAAGCGACGACTATTAATAAATATATCGTCCGACGACGATGTGACGGCGGCCTGGCTTCGGAAAACGCCACGGCGATCCCGAACGCTGGGATAGGCTCCTGCTGGTGTGCACATGCGGGAACCTCCAGACACTCGTCTTGCCGTGGATTCGCGCGAGTGTATGCACGCGCGCAACACACATCTCGTCTCACGTGCGCGATGCGCGGAGATGAGAGAAGAGAGGAAAGGAGATGCGGGAGAGGATCCGTGCCACTCGGTCATTGGTGAATGTACCGTGCCGTACCGTTTCGTACCGTATATACCCTCGGCCTCCGTCGACGGAGAAGATGCTGCCGGTATCTTCCTGATCCGATCCGAGAGAGGCATCGCGCGAGAGAAACTTCGCGCGTGTCGTCGATTAATTAACGGGGGACCCAGAAAGCGCCAAGATGTACTCGCGGCGGTAACCCCCGCGGACGTTGAAACGGCACTACAAATGGTGCTCCGCGGACATATAACTTTGATTTTCCAATCGCGCCGACATAATAAAACGGTTTTGTAGATTACAAGTAAATGGCGAGAAATCGCGAGCATAAAATCCACTGGCTCTACGTCCGCTTCTTGCGCTGCCACTTCTATATATATGAAAGGGGAGTTGTGAGCTTATAAATAGATTATTGTTCCCCGTTATATCACAAAGGATAAAAATGATTCGTTCCCCTTTTTTCAACCATCAATGTTTAGCTCGTCTTCGATACTGATATTCAGAATAGACGACGCGAACGTCACTTTATCCCGCCACGTGATGATAAAATTATAAAGTATTTAACTCGGAATAGTCCAACTCGGAACTTTATAACGCGCGAACTTGCTCGCTTAAGCTAAAATTTTCTGACAATTTCCTGCGTTGGCAATGACCTGCGAGTCTGCTATAATTTATGCTCCGTGAACATCTACGCACGAGTTCGGTTACTTGATAAGGACCTGGAAATATCAGGATATTTAGGTCGAAACGTCGTACCAAATGTAATATTTATTTAATTATATTGCCAGTTGGACGGTGAACAGTTACTAGAAAATGAAAAACTGGACCTCATGTATTCCCCTAATGTACTCTTATAAACGAAAGGAGAGTTTGCTTATTGTCACCAGTAATGATTAAAAATTGAGACGGGAAACTTATAGTCTACCCAACTGGCTAGTTGTTTAATTAGTTTATTACACGACGTTTCGACCCTATTCTTTTGGGTCCTTTTCGAGTGATACTAAGTCAGTCAATAAGACAGAGTCGAGTTATAAAATATATGTATACGTGTGAGCACTGTGGTAGCTGGGACTCGAACTCTTATAAAGATTAGAGTTGAAGCAGGACTCTCGTTAAAACTAAACAAGAAACAAGAATGGCGAGACAAGTAGATAGCCTATACTTGTGATTTTTAATAAACTGTCAATTCACATACCGTTTCTTTTTCCACATTTGTCCTGCGCGCCGGTTTCTTTTCCGACATAACGCAGTCTTCTTACAGGTGGAGTTATTATCGTCAGCGAACTCGCGTGTTCAAATCGATAAACGATTTGTAATTATATTTGAAATGCTACATTTAGCGTTCAAATGTGGAAAAAGAAACGGTATGTGAATTGACAGTTAATTAAAAATCACAAGTATAGGCTATCTACATCCTGCCTCGACTCGCAGTGGCCATTCTCGTTTTCTGTTTGTGCTCGCACAGTTTGCGTTAAAGAAAAATAACAGCGCGATACGAAGTCTTAATCTTACGCTTTTATCTAATAGACACGAAGTGTAAACGACGCGGAATAAGGTTGCTCCTTCCAACGCGCGAAATATCGAGAAAACAAGTTGGAGAATGTGAGTTTTGCTTCCGTATCCATCACTTGTTCGTGCTGGCAAGCACACGTGAACGCGCGTACGGGAATCTAAACTTAATAACCGCTTGTACCCGCGAAACGTATGAAACGAAGCGGACAGGAGGCGGGAGGAAAATGGACTTTCCTCATCGCGCGCGGCGCGGAGCAGAGCGGAGCGGAGCGGAGCGTAGGCACGAGAGGTCAGAAGGTAGCCGGGTATCATCTCGTCGGGTCGGGGCTGGTTTCTCGCTTCGGAAAAAGCGGCGGCGCGCCGCGCCGCGCGAGAGGTCCCGGGTCCCGGGTCCCGGGAGCCGCGACCCCGCAGCAGCACGCGTTGCGGGGATTCCCAACGGTCGGAGATCATGCTAATTTATAGAAGTAATTTCGATAACGGCGGGATTAGCGGATCGCGCGTACCTCGCGTCGCTTCGCGGGTAAAAGCCGCGAAATCAATATTCGCGCGCGCGGGAAAAAAGAGGCGGAGAAAGGGAGAGACGGACAACCTGGCGGATATAGTAAACGTTGGCTAAATCGACTGCGCGATTACGAGTTTATTGTACGCGGGATTGTAATGTGGATAACTGTAAAAACAGATGAGACGAGGCGCCGCGGGATGATATCGAGAGACACGAGGAAGTCGTCAATTCTGACATATTATGCACGCGCCGATTGATAATAGACCCGAGACGCTAATTCGCAATGACGCGAGTATCTTATTCTCCGTTATGCGAGTGTATGCGGATTATATCCGGAGTTCTGTTGAATTAACGTAAGGAGAAGAATTGCTTACGATTTGCGATGTTTGAAGAGGCTTTGTGCGCATTTTACTGTTTTGCTTACGCAACGCCATTCATTTAGTCTTGAAATCTGTTGAGGCCTGTGTCCACGTTGCCAGAATCCGGTCCAAGTTCTAGTTCCGAGAAATGTGTAGCAAATCAACTCGCAGCTTTTGTGGAATAGCCGCAAGTCGATTGGCTACACATTTCTCGAAGCTAGGACATGGGCCAGGATCAGGTTCTGGCATCGTGGACGCGGGTCTTTAGTTTCCCAAGTACGTTATCGCCGGCGGTGTTCGTAGCGACGATTTTCGATTTGCGCGCATTGGCGATCGGCGGTTTCGCGCGAGGCCGAAATACCATTTCCTCGCATCTGGCACCGAGCGGGGTCAAAAGGTAGCGAAGCGCCGGCGGGTCCGGTGCGGGTTCTTAACCGCGGTCGTAAAAAGGCGCGCGGAGGCCTCGAGAGCTGGCCTCGCGGTGGTTTCCGACACGCTAGAGGCCCCCCTCCCCCCTCTCTTCCTCTTCCTCGCCGTGGAGTACGGCGTGAGTCGTTAATGACTCTGCGCGACTCCCTTCCACGCAATGATAATCGATTGTTGCGTTTGTTGTTGACAAACTAAAGTGAACTATGATTTTCTATAATGTTGGTTACCGGCCAAGCGTGACACCCGACTACCATAGAGCGAATAAAGCGGAGTATTGCGCGCCCCATCTTGTTTGGAGCTTTACATAAAACGGATACCACTGTGCAAACTCCTATCGAAACGCTTTGTTTTTGTACACACTAAAGAATGAAGTACACTAGTAGCAACATATTTCCCGCATTCGTCCGAAACTATCCCAAGAGGATGGTTGGACGAGAAAACATTTTTGAACTGGAAGAGGCAAGGGTGACGTATCGCAATTTGGAAATTGACCGAGAGACTCTTGTTTAAATGTCGAGCCAACGCGTTTTCCGTTAATTGAACACGTGGACATATATCTTTGTACCCGCGGCTATTGGTGCAAAGTACGTTTCAGACGAGTCCTATTTTATCGCGCAGGTTTCCATGAAAGAAGACGTTCTATTGCACGTTCTGTTGGAGGTACCTATCATTAACGCGTCGCGGCGTACACGCTGCGCTCGTAGAATGTAGGTAAAGCCGGCAGCGGCGGTGGTAGACCGTTAAGACTCGATCGTTTAAACATACGACAAGAAAGGGGAATAGAAGGAGGTGGAAGCGGGGGCGGAGGAGACGGCAAATGGAGGAGGAGGAGGAGGTCGGAGTCGTGCATACTTTGCGTGAAGGTGTGTGGAGTTCCAAATGTCAGCGGAGGATCGCTTCGCAGGAACGGACGTGTGCGAGTGAACGTTACGGCCGCGTTACATCGAGAGAGGTGCCTTCACCCTCTCGGAAAATCCTCCTCTGTCGGCCACCTACGCGCGCTGCTCGCCCATAATCATTTTCTAGGAATTACTGTTACGGCGCTCTCTCTCTCTCTCTGTTCCTCTCGCTTCTTTTCCCTCCCTCCCCCTCTCTCGCCGTAACGGATGAGATGGGCTGCGAAGGAACGATTAAATGCGAATGCGAAAGACGCCGTAACATCTCCGGAGGATCGCGCGATTTTAATTTGTTACTTGAACGTTATCTCCTTTTCCATTGCTTCTTCTTCTCCTTCTTCCTCGCGTATTAAGCTTAAAGCCTGTTTTATCCAATTTTCGTTCTGGTACTTGAGCATTTTGGTTTTACTTCATCTTCGGTAGGCCGCTAACCTTGCCGAAGGAAACCTCCAGCCTCAAGGGCTATACCCCTAAAGGGGCATGTGTCGCAACCCAAGTAGAACAAGTTAATCACAAAAACGTTAATGTGACATTAAAATGATCGACATCAAGATTCACTTTGCAATGACTGATTTATGACATGCTGTTTTATGATATTCGTCATGTGTATAATAATATATTATTACAGATTACATGATCAGTCATATAGGTATTGTGCTTATCTTATATTACTTCAATTTATTCTTAATGTATAATATTTAATTAACTTTGCTATGTAAAACAAGATTTAATGATGTCACAAGTAGGTGCTCTTGGTGGGCTACTTTGACGTCACCATGATGCATAAAAAATGATCGAAAAATGATGTCATCTTGATGTTTTCATGACTAATATATTCTCCTTGGGCATCAAATTGACATCATGCTGATTTTTTTTTCTCCTTGGGTTGGGAAGGTATACGCAAATGGAAAAATGACTTAGATATCGGCGAAATATTTAATTAATGCTGAAAGCACGGCCGACGGGGGCCGCGGTATCGTGGGACAGCGAAGCTATCGAGTGTCGGACGAGCGGCGACAGCGCGGATTTCCGTTTGTCGATGAAAACACAACATACGGACAATCGGCGAGCGGGTCCGGCCCGATCGGCCTTAAAAAGGCCCGAGGTACGAGAAGCGATTTGCGCGAGCGAACGAGCGAGCGACGATAATGGACCGGATCGTCGATTCGTATGTTACATCGTCCGCCACCTGCACACGCGGCGGGAGAAAGAGAGAAAGAGAGAGACTGCCGCCCGGTACCATAGTCGAATCGTGGGAATCGTCGGATTACATCCGCCCAATTAATTTTTTCGCCGGTACCGACCCTACGGTTTCGCATGGCGTTCCCGAACCGAGCGAGGAGAGAAGAGGAGAGAAGGAGGAGGAGGCTACTGCCGTTGCTCCCGTTTTGTTTTTTATGCGCGCTCGTTTAACTCGATTATACCGCGGGATGCGCCTCGTAACGCGACCTGGGTGCGATGCAGCTTCATCCAGACCGTGCGTGTTGCGTATTACACCGGTCCAGCAACGATTAGACGAGGAAATCGCCTAATCGTTGCTCGGCTAATAAGACTTGGGACTGGGACCCGCACTTTTGTAGAGGCCGTAGATGCGACTTTAAAACTAGCAGAGTGATTTTTCAATAGCCGCGCGGCTACCGAACCACGTGTCAACGTTTAATTCGATATTTTTCACTGACAAATAGCGAATTCGGTTGCTTGTGGATCGGAAAATGCCGAAGCGCTGAAAGATGACCAAGAGATCGTTCGCGTTATTATTTTCTCTTGATTGTATTCGCGACTTTCTTCTTTAATAATTTAACATTTTATTACGCTACGGACTGCGGACTCGCCGCTGAGGTTGTACTCGAGGGGGAAGTGCAGCGGCTCGTTTTTTCCTCGTGCGCGGGTCGCACAAGTTCGAGAGAATGCAACGTGCACCGCACACGCGTGCACGTTACCGCGCGTGATGCACAAGTGCGAAAAAGTAAGAGGCCACGCGCTCGCGCACACGCGTATGCGGTCAACTCGTATCTCTCTTTCTCTATATCTCTCTCTCTCTCTCTTTCGATTCTATGTCTTTCGAAGGACTTTCACTTGTGCCCTCCGCTTTGGTGCACACCGCCGAGTGCTGAGTTTACGAGCACGTGAGGCGGCACTGAGCATATCCTCCTGTTCTCTCCGCCTCCGACTCTTGTCTTGCCTCATCTTCACCTAGAATAAATGCATCGATGAAGCGACGGATTTAAGCCAGCCACGGGTCGGTTACGCGAAAGGAACGAGTCACTTCCGCTTGAAACAAATAATAATTAATAGAGAAAAGGCCTCTATCATAAGATAGGTTTCTAATATGAGATAGCAGGTTTTCAACACTCAACCGCTGTCGCAAATCTTTGTTCGCAACGATTACACGATCTAACAATGAATTTTCCGCCAAGCAGATTTCGCTTCAAGGGCATAAATTCATGTGGAATCAACTGACGATGCCTATTAATTTCAACAGAAATTGCTATCCCATATTACGATTCTATCTCATAAGAAGGGACTTTCCTCTAAAAATATCTTTTTAGGATATTGCAAATTTATCATAGTTTTCAGTTAGATTTCGCTGAAATTAAAATGTGTTATTGCCCACACCTTCCCGATAAAAAGTGTCAATGGACACAACCTCCTGAAAGCAATAGTTTAGCAGCTACAAAGCTTCAAAGCCTCAACATTAGGATTTGGAGGTGAAGCTAACATACTGCTTAGGAGTCAATTTTTGTCCAAGTAAATGCATACATGTGATGATTAGAGAATGTATAGTTCGGCGTCGGTGTGTATATAGGGTGAGGGAAAAGATTTGATTATAGGATATAGTCCTTGACGTTTGGTTTAGTAATCAAATTCGCTATTAATTTCAGCGAAATCTAACTGAAAGCCATGTTCCATATAAAATGTGCGAGGTCCTTTTGCAAGAATGTTTTTCTTCACGTAGTTTGATGAAATGTTGCTTTAGATCACGTTTACCGATAAAACTGAAGAAATGTTTAAATAACTGGCGCGAAACGAGAGATAAATTTCGTATTCGATATCGAGGAGTGTCTGAGCCACGGGCATAAAAGAGGCAAAAAGGCGATTATTTCGACGACAGCCATAATGTCCGTTGACAGCTATCAGCGTGCACGACACGAAGTAATTTTTCAGGTCGTTGCTTCCGATCGGCATCCGGCGCGACCGATCGGACGGAGGCGCCGAATTCTGTACTACGATACGGATGATGTCGACGGTGTGGTTGGTTTTCGTGGTCGTTGAAGCGCGACGGCGATCGCGAAGGGCCGGTCGTAACCCTATCCCTGATCGATGGCGACAGTTTGCGACGGTCTGCCGGCTCTCTTCCTACCGTAATTCGGCGCTTTCGCCTCGCTGCTCTTCTAGATTGGAAGAGACATCGCGCCTCTACGCGATCGAGTTAACTCGAAATATACCGCGCTGCCTACGTATCTATTTTATCAGTCGATGGGATTCTTGGACGTGGAGTCATTTTAAATACATCGATACCAGGAGACTTGCTTGTGTACCTTGTTGATTCAAAATTCTACGCAAACTCCTATTGTTAAACGTATAGCGTTAATTCACAAACGTACGTCGAGCAACTGCATTGGAGCTACGAGCTGAAGAAAACAGGCAGCGATTCCGCAAATTGGTGTTAATGCACCTCCTGAGAGAAGAGACGGTGCTCGAGTTTCAAGTCGATCGTGACTGCGAGACGAAAGCGTTACTCGCATGTAATAAACTACATAGATTTCGCGAGATGAGTCGCGATCAAGAGGCGGCTAAGCATCTAGTCGTCTCTTCTGCCAGGGGGAGGGCAGGGCAAGAGGCGAGCAAAGTCGATGGGACTGGATGGATAGAGCGTTGTCATCGGGAGACAGGACGAGGGTGTGTAGGAAGCTGCGGGAGGGAGAGAGACTCGAGGAGACGCGAGAGAGAAAGGGAGAGGGAAGACAAACACGAAGAATGCCACGGCAATCGTACTGGGTTTGCAGCGGCGGCAACGGCAGCAGCGGTAATAACCATCGCGTATATAACGACACGATGAGTCGTGGGTAGCTCTCGGCCGATGGACTCGCGGGGCCTCTCGACGGCTTTCACGAGGTTCCCCGGTTTCTGTCCGCGGTACACCGAATGCACGAGCCTCCCGAGCTTGATTACTCCAACCCTTTTACCACCAAGATGGGCAACGAGATCGCCGCGGAGGAATCTTCGCGCCGCATGCCAATATGATTCTCCTTGTCGTTACATAATTGCTTTGTTTCGAATTAAAATTCCTCGCGCGCGATACGTAAGATAACATCGGAGATTACTTACTCGGTGCTAAAATAGATTTCGCGTGACGAACGTGAGACGAAAATGATCGCATTTGCTGAAATTGAGGCGTCACGAGAAACGATGGTCGGGTCTTTAACAATTGAGTAAACTCTTGTAAATGGATTGAGCAATACCCGTCTAGCACTTGTACGCGTACGAACAAACACGTGCTTTAAAGTAAGCAATTAAGCAGACAACGATCGCGGCGGTGCGCCGCGCGTTTCACACAGGACTCGTAACAGGCACGGGGGACAGTTCGTTATTAGGATTACACGGGTGTGACATCCAATTTTACCACGCCGAGTTTCCCTTTCCCTCGTGACGGCTATCAGCTATCGCGTTTCGCGGAATCGACATTACCTCCGTGAAAGTTAGGGCGAGAATTAAAAATTTCATGAATCGCTAATAAGCGACATTTTAATGCTTTAATAATTCACTTGAATTTTGCTCTTTTGTATATTTACCACTTTATGCTATATTGTCGATATCATAAAAGACAGAGCTGGGAAAGTTACTTTGTAAAAGTATCTAGTTACAGTTTTTTCGCTAAAGATGTAACTAGTGACAGTTACAAGTTACCAATTCTGAAATCGTTACTTTGCGGATACTTTCCGCAAATCCGCATTTGGTCACCTTATCCTATCTTCCTTTTGAAATCGTTACAATTCCGATACAATTCATAGAATCCTGGCTCTGCTTACAAAAAATCTTTAGATTGGTATCTACTTATTTTTATCCGACCTCGTGGTTTCTTTATATTAATAAATTTCCTTTTAATTCAATATCTTTCGTGCGATGACAGAAGAACGAGATACGCATCGTCGTCAGCAGCACCGCCACTAGTTTCAATCTCTCGTATCCGGAAGAGACGACGCAACGCGCGCTACCTTGAATCCAGGATGCGCAGCGCGAGCGGTTTGCATAGTTACATAAAGTTGTACGGCTTATCGTAAAATTGTACACACCGCTATCTCTCTCTCTCACGTCATTCCACGATGATGTGATTTTCTCTTCGCGACTCGGATCCTTTCGACGCTGTTTGACCGGGCCCTTTCTCCCGCCGATCTTCCCACAAGCAGCAGCAGCAGCAACGCGAGTTTTCCATGCCGAGTTCTCGCGAGTACAACACAGGCAAACCGATGCGACCTTTGTCGTCGCGCGCGGTATATTTCGTATCCTGTCTCTTTAAGCGCTGCTCATGACGACCATCAACACAGAAATAGCGACGAGCGTGCCGGTATCGGCCTGGCCTCGAAAGTCTGGCGCTCGATGGGTCACTAATACAGAGTGTCCTGGAATTGAGCGCTTCCCACGGGAGCTAAATTCTACTGGTGCCTGTGCTTGTAAAATCCTTTTCTCCTCACATTGATTTATGATTTTAGAAGCAACAAGTCACGTAGACGTTTTTTTCTTGCGTTGTACGTACGTCGAAATGACGAGAGCTTATTACGGTTCACTTGAGTCGAAGTGAACAAGCGCTTTTAACGGAACTTCGGCACAACTCTCAATCACACGAAGATATTTTTAACACTAGACTTCCGATACGAAGAAATGGTTATTAAAAACCTCCTCGAGACATCTCATATTACGTTCATTAAGCATCGTGCACTCGCAACACGATGAAATCTTGTATTACGCGGAGATTATTAACGAAATTAAATAGAAAGCGGGAGGGAAATGAGAAAAAGACGAGCTCATTTTTTAATGTATCATTATTAATCGTCCACTGTCGTTTGCGTGACATCGTTATATTGACAATTCATCTATTTACACGGTTCATATAATAATAATATTAATAATTAATAATAATCGCAATTGTATAGTCCTACTACAAATATACAGATGTGCTGCGTGTATGTCAGTGTATGTATACGCTGTGTGCATATTATCTTCTTTCTGTTTTATACAAAAACGGGATACGGTACGCCTAGGATAGTCTTTACAATCTTCGTCGATGCCTCGTCGCGAACGCAGGCCACTATCTCAGCGGGGAAACAATATTTTCCTTTTTCTCACGAATACGCGTCGCTGGTACAAAAACAAAGTAATTCTAATCCGAAAGTCTAAAAAGTTCGAAACGTTGAAAAAATCTAAACGGGAGTGGGACGAGAGGATGGGAGTGTGATGGAGACTGTTCAACGATAGCGAAACGTCATCAAATCGTCGGAAGGAGTGTAAGTACAAAAAATGACAACAGCTTTATTACACATCGTAATTCGTACAATACAATCTCGCATTTACACGCACGTGTTTCTCGTTAATTTGGAGTCTGTACGCGCGCGACGGCGGCCGTCGTCGGGGGGGGGGGGGGGTCGACGGGGATGGAGGAAAGGATTGGGAGATGGAAGCCGGGGATCGGATTTTCATCGCGATCTTCGATCGAGCCGCGGATGTCGTAGATACGGTCGCCGTTGTCTAAAAAAAATCGTTACCGATCACGAACGACGGTCACATAAACGCGAAAAAAAAACACCCTGTTTGCGCCACCGCGCGCGAACGAGACTCGAAAATAAGCCTGACTTAGTCGGTACTTGCATTTCGTTTATTTAATTATCATTATTTCGTAACAGGAACATTATCGAATCTTTGTTCGCTACAATTCTCTCCCTCTCTTTCACTCGATCATTCTTTCTCTCACTCTTTCTCTCTTTTCGCACATCGCACGCGCGTTTTCAACGCGATAATATCGTCATCACTGTCATCGGCGCGCTAACGGCCATTTATTTAATTTTTCTTTACGCCGTGTAAAATTGTCATCAGCAGTCATAAATAAATAATTATCATAATCGAACGTGCAGCATCAACATGCAATAATCGTCACTTATCTATCACGCATTCGTGGACGAAGTCAGCGAGCGTACTGCCGGAAAAAGTGCGGCTAGTGGCGGTGAAAATGGTGAAAGTTTTGCGAAAACCGAATTGTTTTTTCATTTGTCTAGATTTTCTCTTTCACACGAATGAACGCGGAGAATGCGAGTTGATTACTTCACACGGATTTGTTCGTCCGACGCGAGTAAACGCGGGTGAGACGACCAAATCCGCCGAAATCTTAATTTCAATCGTAGTTCAAACGCCGGTTCCTCGCTTTCCAGAAGTATAAATCCTAGAAAGAAAGACAGCGCAACAATTCGCAAGATATCCCAAGAAAGAGACATTAGAATGAAAGACATTCCAAAGAAGTGCTGAACTTTCAAGTATCCCGATTATCTTTTGGACGTCTTTGCGAAATATTCGTATTGTTCAGGACGAGAAGATTGCGCTACGATCAAATTTAATCGACGGGCATTCGATCCGACGTTCTCTCGCGCGACGATGGTCACTTTTTTGCTTTTTCACGATTCGCCTCTCTCGCCGATTTCGGTGCCAAATCGTTTCGGAACAAACCGCATCGTCGTCGAAACGTTGTCGTCGACGACACCGGATCTCTATCTCTCACTTCATTGTTCATTTATATAGATTTATCTTTATTTATTTATATATATATCTCTATTTATACATCTGCATAATTTACACATCTGTCCGTTCGTCTTTTCAGTCGTACGTAGCGCGAGTAATTTCGTCGAACGGTAAATGTCGTTTGAATAACTTTTGATTATAGGATTCGTAGAAAATTTATCATTGTTTTTTTTTAACTGAGACAAGGCCAACGCAGTGCGATTTCTTTGGAATTTTTCAGATTCGTAAATACATTTTTCGCACTCATCATGTATTCCGCCAGATGCAAGTTGAATTCAACGAAAATGCATCCAAGAATGTTCACACAGTGAGCTTTACACATGCACTTGGCTTTCCCTAGGTTTTTCTTATTTCTTTTCTACGAAAACTATCTGCCTAACTATATGCCTCGCATCACTTAATTTAATTTCGCGTATCAAGTTTGCTGAAATTATCGCGATGGAATGACGACGTTTTCGGATTAAAAGGACGGAATTTAGTTAAGAGCCATGTGCCGCTTTCCATCCTTCCTTCCAAACGTTTCTTTGAGCCGGTTGAAAATCGGCGTGGAAAACGGGTGTTGAATTGGGTCACTCGACCGATCGGGATTATCCCTGAAACGGAGAATCCCAAAGAGTCGAGGGACTGTTTGTTTCAAGTGTTATTTTGAATAGTAATTTTCATGCTTTTTATCACGTGGAACGTCGTTACCACTGTAACAAGCGGAAGTCGCACAACGATATTTTCTCAGAAAAGAGGAATGCTTTGTAAAATAAAAAGGGGGGGAAAAGACGGTCGTGCACGAAACATTAATTCCGAATACGAAAAAACGACGTCGTTCCGAAGATGCTAATCCGTCGTTAACTTTTCTCGCGCGCAATCACACATACGCACGAGTACTCTGCATGCATGCTCCATTCATTTTCACGCACACACACACACACACACGTACACGGATAATATACACGAAAGATCTATCGCTGTCGTATTCTTGCTCCGGTCGGCAGCTCGATCACGCAAATTCGAAAAAGAACTAATACCGAGAACAATGATAATGCGACACGACGTGATAATATTAATAATAATTAATAGCAATCAGCAATACAATAAGTAAATAACAATAATAATAAATTAGTTCTGTACAGAGTTTCACTTTCGAGCAAGATATAATATTAATACCTAAGGATGGGTCGGCGGCCGCCCGAGGAAACCGGCCGACCCCCACAGCATCGCGTTAATTCTTCTCCTTGTCTCTGTCGCCTCTCGATCAGCCCCGATCGAACGTCTTCAGTCTAGTCCGTCATCGCTCTCGTTCCAGTATAATAGGGACGACGTATATCCGTGGCTGGTAAAACTGGCCAATACAATACTCCTCGAAACGATGTTCCAATCGCGGAGTCCCGCCGGTGACTAGCGGCGCCAATCGCTGATGCACAAGCACATGGCAAAAAGATGTAATAAAAATTAAAAAAAAAGAAAGACAGAAAAAGAAATAAACACTCGCAGGCATCCGAGACGAAGGCGTCGCCGTCGCTCGAGAAAAATGGAAGGAAATCGAACGGGGTGGTCTGTCAATTTACGCGCACGGAGAAAACAAGATTCGCACACGCATACGCACTGGTTCTATTTCTCTTTTTCTCTCACGCACTCTCTCTCTCTCTATCACTCCAAGTGAGAATCCAATGTCCAAACGTTTACTACACTTCCGTCGCGAGTGTCGCCGCCAGCGTGGCGTCGTGCCTGACGTAATGATCGTCTATCACGTACACACTGCAATTGCTGTTGTCCGTGGCACCGCCGCCACCGCTTCCCGGTGGACCACTACTAGCACTACTAACGACACCGGTACCATTGGCTTCCGATATCGTCGTCGGCCTCTTCATCAGCGCGGCTTCCGCGGCGCAACAACTGTCCGCCGCATTGCCAGTGGCAAATACGGACGACCTTTTGGCACTCTCGAGGACCCCGATACCGAGGCCTAGGCCGAGACAGTCCTTCTCCTTCTGGAAGAGATGCGCGGACGCACGGTGAGCCGCCGCCTCAGTGTTGAGTTGTTTCGTCGTCCTCGCTGTCCGACCGTCCTGCAGCACCGGCTCTGGCTTGTAACCCGAACACGAACTATCGAGCGTCACGTCAGTCTGGAAGGACGAGTCCAGGTCGTCCTGCCGCGACGCGGCCGATGCCACGTTGTTGACACTTTTACTCGCCGTCCAGGTGTTTTTAATCATGTGCGCGTCGCCGGCGCCCAAGGCGCAGACGCTGCCGCCGCCGGTGCCGAGTAGGCCGTTACCGGCGCTGCCGAGGAGGCCGCCGACGCTGCCAATGCCATTGCTCCCGACGCCGATGGTACTGGCGCTACGCTTGCTCATACTGCTATGCACCGCGTTCCTCTCGTTCTGCAGCCTGGCTTCCTCGTCGGCCTTGGCTTGCTCGCGCTTCTGCCGTCTCTTCATGCACATGACCGCGACTGCGGCGAACAGCGCGAAGGCCGGTACCGCGGTGGAAAGAGTCGCGATCATCACCAGGTGTTCCGTGGTCAAGCTGGTTTTCCTGGAGGAGACGTGCTTGCCCGAGGACGGTTCTGCCAGCGGCACGTTTGCGGGCGCGGACGGCGATACGATTGGCGGTGCCACTGCAACGCCGGCTTTCTCGCCGCAGGTGTCACCGTACCAATCGTTCGGACACTCGCACAAGAAGCCGTTGACGCGGTTCCGGCATATTCCGCCATTCTGACACGGCGCGCTCCGGCATTCATCCACATCTACGCTACAGTCCTTGCCGGTGAAACCGGGCTTGCACGTGCAATGATAGTCGTTGGTCCCAGAAGTGCATCTGCCTCCGTTCGCGCACGGTTTCGCCAGGCAGTAGTCTACCTTGTCTTGGCAGAGTCTGCCGACGTAGCCCGGTATACATTGGCAGCGGAAGCTGTTCACCTGGTCCTTGCAGGTGCCGCCGTTCAGGCACGGATCGCCCTGACAGTCATCCACGTTGATCTCGCAGCGCTCGCCGGTGAAGCCGGCAAGGCACGTGCAGCGGTAAGCGTTGACAAGGTTCGCGCAGGTGCCGTTGTTCGCGCAGGGATTCGGCGAGCACTCGTCGACCTGCGATTCGCAGTCGGTACCGGTGTAGCCGGGCGGGCAGCGGCACACGTAGCCACGCAGAGAGTCGTCCTCGCAGGTGGCACCATATCGGCAGGGTGAGTCCCGGCAGGATCGCGTCGTCGTCTCGCAGTGTCGGCCGCGCCAACCGGGTGGACAGGTGCAACGATAGCTACGGCGATGCTGCTGCCTGGAGGACAACGATAACTCGGTACCATTGCCGCTCACGTAGCTCACAGAGGGCGATTCCGTCATCGTGCAGGTACCACCGTTCAGGCAAGGCTTCGAGTGACAGTCGAAGAGCGGCGTCTGGCACTCTGTGCCGGTGAAGCCTGACGGGCACGAGCAGGTGTAAGAACCCTGGCCGGTGTTGAAGCAGGTGCCGCCGTTCATGCACGGCTTATGATTCGTGCAATAGTTGAGATCTTGGTTGCAGAACAGCCCGCCCCAGCCTTCGTCGCAAGCGCACTCCCAGGGCTTTTGGCAGCTACCGTGGAGGCAGCCCGGATATCGAACGCACTGATTGCACAGTGGGCCTTTCCAGCCGTTGTGGCATCTGCAACAACACGATAAGACATGGCTCCTTAGTGATGCTCGGATGCGATTACGAGATAATTAAAAACAAATCAAAAAGCTGACACACATATCTATCTATGATTGGATACCACCGGCGGAGTAAATGGATGACGAAGGTATGTCAAGTTTCCAGGAAAGCTGAATCATTCTCGAAGATAAATCATGCTCACCCTGCTAGCTATATCTACTATATATCGGATCCCGTCAGGACAACGAGATTGGTGCATGAATGGATGACCCACGCGCAGTTGGTATTATTAGGTCTGGCTAGACTGTCGTGGCCGTGTTTTGACAGAGATCTAATCGTGAAACCGAGTTTGGGTCTGCGCACTTCGATATTCAATTCCCCTCTCGCCCTCTTTTGTCTTCCGTCAGTCATGAGTCTCGAGGAGAGTTTCACCGGTGATGGACAGAAGGCAGTCATGGGTGCAAGAAGAGGGTCGACGAAACCCCGTGAACGAGAAGAGGTCTTACAAGAAGAAGAGAGAGAGAGACAACGAAGAAAGGACAGAGGTCGGCGTATCAAAAGGTGTGTATGTGTGTAGAGGCGCAGGAAGACGAGAGAGGAAAGGATGGCACGAGGACTTCTCGGCCGAGTCGCGAAGGAAGAAAAGATTCGCGGTTTATACGCGGAGAAGGAGGAGGAGGATAACCGACGAGGAGCAGGGAAGAGGAGGAGGCAATGTACAGCGACAGGAAATATCTTAAAAGTGGATAAAGTCGGTACAAGAGAGAGAGAGAGAGAGAGAGAGAGAATGAAACTCCTGACGAGGGGTGAGAGGGTGGTATGCCAGGAGATGAGGATGATACGCTGGTCGGCCATTACATTACGTGCGGGGGTTATGCCTCACGGAGAAATGAAGGAGAAAGAGAGACTAGGACGGACGGAGATAACGCAAGAACGAGAGGTGGAATGAAAAGAAGATGCTACACGTGTGTGCTCCGCACCACGTACATACACACACGTGCGAGAATATACACAGAGAAGCAGCTTGAATGTGCGCGCTGAGGAAAAGAGAGAAGGGATAGAGAAGGGACCGAAGGTGGCGCGAACGGGAAGAAGCAGTCATTGAAGGGTGGGGGACAGGGGGCCCGGGATGCGAGAGAGCGGGAGAAGGACAGCGGTGAAGAAGAGTTGACGGAAGGGAGAGGGAGATGCGCGGGACCGACGGGGACGACGGCGCGGAGGGAACAGAGGAGTAAGGAGGCAGACAGAAGGGGGGGAAGTAGAATTCTGACGGAGCGGTGGGGGATGAGTCGTCGAGTAGTGTGTTCCCACGGTTCGAGTCTCGGCACAGCCGTTCAGTATGCGGGTCAAGGAAAGGTTACCCTCCTCTGTGTGCGTGCGTGCGCTCGCGAGCGCGCGCGCGCGCCTGCTCACGGTACCCCACACTATCGCGTGTATCCGCATGTATATACGTCACTACATAGTCGTTCTCTCGCTGTGACTCTATCGTGGTCAGAGAGAGACGGTAAGAGAATAAAGGTATGAAGAGAAGGGTAAGGGAGACAGGTAGAGAAAGATGAACGAAGAGTCGAGGAAAAGGCGAGAGGAGGAGACGGCAGAGGGGAAACTGCAGCCGTGGACGTTGCATGACTATACCATTAAGTCCTATGTACAAAGTAAAAGAGAGAGTGAAAGAGAAAAACTGCCGCGGTCGTAAGAGGAAGAATAAGAGAGAAGAGAGAAGGGGGGGAGAGAGAGAGAGAGAGAGAGAGAGAGAGAGAGAGAGAGAGAGAGAGAGAGAAGGTAATGGTAAAGGTAGAGACGAGAAGAGGACGAAAACGGGACCAAAGGGGTTGGAAAACCAGCCGAACTGTGCCGCGCGGATTATTCGCGAGAGACGAAGGTGTACTCCTAGGAACGAGTACTACCTAAAGAACGCCGGCGAGCGGCGCCCACGTGATCGTGCATTCTACTTTGTGGCTAGGCCGCAACAGAATCGCAACTGTGCCATAATTACCACCGGGGGATAGGTCATGCACCAATGAGGGCGAAGGGGAACAGAAGAAGGAAGAAGAGGAGGATTGGTTCTCCGCTCGGCTATGGAAATCTCGCGCGCATATCGGAGTCGGCTAAATGTCTCTCCGAAAGAGACGAGAGAGAACGACTTCTCTCTCTCTCTCTCTCTCTCTCTCTCTCTCTCTCTCTCTCTCTCTCTCTCTCTCTCTCACATCTTCTCTTCCTCCTCCGCCTCTCTTTGCGACTCTCTGTGCCATCAGATGCGAGGATATCGCGCCACGTTCGAGTGCGTTCTTTGACCTTTGCCTGTTATTATGCGGCTGTTTAAACGGAGTCGAACGCCGAAATGATATCGCCAAGTATGACAAACAAAACTCGAGATTTAATTGTGACGTTTGCCGCGAAAGATGTAAAGTTCCTGTGCGTGCGTGTGACTTGTATATCGCTGGAATATACGCACAGAATTTCAAACGGGAATTCGTGTAATCTTGTACAAATTCCAAATTTAATTCTCTTTAGGAATTACGTCCAAGTATGATGGGTATCTCATAGATCTCCTTTCCTCTGTTACTTTGAAGCGACATCGTCCGATGCTCTCATCCCAAAGAGAGATCGTAACGTCGATGCACCGTCATCGGTATTCAGACATCACACGCACGCACAACCGCACGCGGGCCCCAAAATTTCAATGGGGCGTCCAACGACCGTGATTCTTCCACGTATCACGAGCGCGATATCCCACGAGTCCGGCGAGGCCCGTCACCTCGAAACGATCGTTATCGTCCTTTCCGAGTATACGCGAATATACGCTATGCGACTGAAAACGAGCATATCGTAATTCCATTCCCGCAATCTCCGTAATCATCTACGATCAGGGCGTGTAAAGCGGCATGCGTCAGTCATTGTCGCGTGCACGTGGAGTGCGATCAAGGTTAACGCCGATCAAAGTCCGTTACATTCGTGTAACGATATTTTTATTCATCAGGTTCGAGCGTCGAATGGTCTTAAGGTTACACAAAAAAAATTTGCCCGTAACGAAGGTGGCGCGTAATGTGCACGCGCATAATTGACGTTCGTTGCGCGCCACGCCACCATAATGACCGTATTAAAATGATGCACGAAATAATAACTCGACCGAGATACATAACGTGTACACGGATATATCGCAAAGAAATTTGTTTACGCGATATTGCGTAATTTATTAATTTTCTACATAAATTTCTGATAGAATTATTAAACGTTTCGATAATCAAATTAATTAACGTTTTCAGAGCTGGAGCAACTTGAATGCTCCGCTCTTCGTGAATTGTTCGGAATCGATTGGTTCTCGGATCTAACCATCGGTGTTACGTGTTCTCGGTAACGCTGCGTGTCTGCATAGTGCGTTCTCGCTGCCATCATCGCGAGAAACTCTCGATATTCATCGCCGAAGAACTCACGATGGCGAAGTATATTTCGCAGTGCGGGAAAATCCGCGCCATTCCTCCTTTCACAATCGTGCAACTTTGAGCCTCGCGACGGCACCAATTCTAACGGAGGCGGTGCTTGAAACGACTCGAGAAACGAATGGAATGGGAGAAGCGAAAGAGAAAAAAAATTGTTCAAATTTCGTATGCGATACACAAAGAGTCGGAAAAAAATTATAATCGAATAAATTACCGTTGTAGAAAAGTCAGCTCCAAATTGAAAAAATCGTCAGTGGATATTGACACAAAGAAGATTAGATCGCTATGTGATGTTCCGTTTATTTTCTTTGCAAACATATCCGAGGATTTGGTTGAAAAATCACGCGAGAACGAAGCGACCGTGAATAAGGCACGAACGGCGAACTCGTAGCTGCGGCTAACGGGACAATTAACCCTGGTCGTAGAGTAATTAGATGATTGAGTTAACTCTAAACCCGGGTTAACGCGACCAGGCGGAGATTCGAGCTGATATGCCGACGCGATGTCTTGAAACGCGTGACACTTGCGAACAAGATTCGCGAGCCATCCTTTATAGTCGCGATATGATTTGCATAAAAAGAGAAGGACAGTTTAATTTGACCACAAATTGCTTGAGGAATCCGTGGTGAAATAAAATTAAAAAAAAATACCGTCATACAATTTATGGAATGTTTTTGTCGAAGGACTCTGAGAAAGCGCGGAAACGTCGGAGAATCCCGGAATTTCGCCAGACAGCGGATTAAATCGGACGGTTCAATAGCACGTCGGATGGCGAGCCAAGAAGGGAAAAGAAAAAGAGGGAGAAACAAAGAGGGAAAGATGTAAAGGGTAAAAGTGGAAGAGAAAGGAGGAGGAGAAAAGAGACGATGGAATCTGGGAAAGAAGAGAGAGAGAGGGGGGGGGAGAGAGAGAGAGAGAGAGAGAGAGAGAGAGAGAGAGAGAGAGAGAGAGAGAGAGAGAGAGAGAGA